>NW_027644579.1:0-25224 GCF_032717465.1 Coenobita brevimanus
AATCAGCCATCAGTGCAGTATCATCCGCAAACAGCAGCTGATTCAGATTCCACTCTCTACCAGTAGCATTCACCAGACTCAGACCTCCACCTAACACTCTTGCATTTACCTCACAACACCATCCATATAAATATTAAACAACCAAGGCGACATCACACATCCCTGCCGCTGCCCCACTCTCACAGGAAACCAATCACTCACAGTATTTCCCACTCTTACACACGCTCTACTATTTACATAAAAACTTTTCACTCCTTTTAGCAACCTATCATCAAGTCCATACAATCTTAAAACAGTCCACAAAGCCTCTCTATTAGTTCTATCATACATTTTTTCTAAATCCATGAACGCCCCAGACACATCCTTACCTTTCGTAAATACTTTTCACACACCTGTCTCACAACAAACACCTGATCCACGCATCCCCTCCCTCTCCTAAAGCCACACTGCTCATCTCCAATCACTCCCTCTATACCCTCTCTAACTCTCTTAATTAACACTCTTCCATACACCTTACCTACAACATTTAACAGACTTATACCCCTAAAGCTAATACATTCATACTTATCACCCTTACCTTTATACAACGGGACCACACAAGCACTTGCCCAGTCAACTGGCACCATACCTCTCACAAAACATACATTCAACAATTTTACTGACCAGTCAATAATAGTCGCTCCACCACCTTTCAGGCATTCCACAGCACACCCATCCATACCTCCAGCTTTCCCTGTTTTCATCACCTTTACTGTCTCCTGCACTTCCTCCATCGTGATCAAAGAATCATTTAACTCTCCCAACTCATTTATTCCTTCCACACTTCCATCTGCCACACTCTCAGCCTCCCTTCCCTTCTCTGCATCTAACAGTCTTTCAAAATACTCTCCCCATCTCTTCCTTACTGCATCCATCTCCATTAACATCCTTCCATCCTCTGCTTTTACTTATTCTTCCTTCCCAGACTCTCCCTTTCACACCCTTTTCACCTCCTTCCAAAACATTTTCTTGTTCTGTTGAAAATTCTCCGTCAACTGCCTACCCCACTTCTCATCTGCTGCCACTGAAGCATCACGTGCACAACCTCTTATCGCCCGATTCCTCTTTTCCTTATGCCTTCCACATGACACCTCATCCTTCCTCTGCAGCCACACTTCATGCACGTGGGAAAGCAGATATCTTTGCCAGTACCTTTGCTAGAAACTCTACCATTGACGATACCAGCCAGAATGTCCCAGTACTGGAACTTGATTCTCCCGAAATTGCCCCACTTAAAATACAGACAAGATATGTAAAATCCATCCTAGACAATTTCACCTACTAACAAAGCTCTAGGCCCAGATGGAATTCCACCAATTGTTTTGAAAAAGTGTTCCCCTGAAATTGCCTCTGTCCTATCTAAATTATTCCAGACTATGCATACGTACTTCTTTATTCCCAAATTCATGGAAAGAACCCAGTATCCACCCAGTTCCGAAGAAAGGAAGTTCGTCTGACCCCTCCGATTACAGATCCAATAGCTACTCCCATCTTCTCTTGGTAAGGTATTTGAAACTTTAATTAATAAGCACATTGTTAAACATCTTGAATCCAACAACTTTAAATTAGTGACAGACAATATGGTTTTGCCACGAAAGATCCACCATTGACATACTCTACTCTCTTAACTCATACCATCCATCAATCAATTGATCTTTTGGAGAAACTCATGCAGTAAGCTTCCTTTGATATCTCTAAAGCTTTTTGATAGAGTATGGCACCGTTCCCTGCTGTCCAAACTCCCTTACTATGGACTAACGTCTTTTGTTCCTCTGATTTCCTCATATTTTAGTGACAGGAAAATAAGAGTAAAAGTAGATGATATATATTCCAATTTCCACTCAGTTAACGCCGGCGTGCTGCAGGGATCAGTTCTGGCGCCAACCCTATTTCCTGGTTCATATTAATGATCTCTTATCTGTCACCCACAATCCCATTCACTCATATGCAGATGACTCAACACTACATAGTTCATTCACACTCAGACACCCATTTACAAAGTCTAATATCTCTACCTCTCAACTCAGTACAGCCATCTCCTTAAATTAAGATCTATCTCACGATCAGTGAATGGGGACAAAACAATCTTGTCTCCTTTAATGCTAGTAAAACTAAATATACTTCACAGTTTACTGACAGACAGATATTGCCAGATTCGTACATTACCTTCAGTGCTACTAATATTCTTCCATCTCCAAAAAAGTATTGAAACTCTTGGCATCTCACTTATGCCAGTGCCCTCAGCTGGACCTCTCATTGTCAGATCACTTGCTAAAACTGCCTCAAAGAAACTTGGATTATTGTACAGAGTCCGTAACTTTAACTTCGCCGATGAGCAGTTAACTATAATTTATAAGAGTCATGTGGGCTCTCAGCTTGAATATTGCTCACCCTTGTTTGTAATGGTTGTGGAGAGGTTGCATTAAAGAAAACTAGACAAAATTCAGAACAAAGCTGTTAGAATCATTACACAAGCCCCCTGTCATTACATATAAACTACCTCCCTGCGTGTTAAGAAGGAATGTTGCCTCCCTTGCATTATTTTACAGATATTTTATTGGCAAATGCCTCAAAGGCAAAGTTGCGTCCATGGTGCCACCTCTCCATGCCTTCCTCGTGCTATTAACGGGCATCTGGTAGCGCTCATGACTGGAATATCACTCAGCCATATTGGCAGAACTTCTGCCTATCAGAATTCTTTCCATTCCCGAACTGCATCTCTGAATTCTGCTTCCACAGAGTTGTTTCCCTCCAAATTTCAAGCCTACACAGCTGTTCAAGTCTAACTGTTACATGATATTTTATGAACGGAGGACTACCAGTAATCTGGTGTATAGGATTGTTTTTTTTTGCTCAGTTGTTTTTCCTTCCTCCGTTCTGTTATTTATTAAAAAAAAAAGTCTCTTCTCAGCCACAGCGTACTTACTTTCCTCGCACCGCCATTCACTTCCCTTTCTTACACAACCACCTGACCACCGTCTCACACCACACACCTCTTCCGCATGCCCCACCACAGCACTCTTAACAACTGCCATTCCTCCTCTCACACTGCCATTCTCCTGATCTTTCACTGCGTTGCACTTCCTTCTTCCAATTTCTCCTGATACTCTAATCATTTTTTTCTCTTTTTATTCAACTCCACTCACTTTCAAAACCCTCCTGGCCACACCGAACTCTCCTAGCTCTCACCCACCTCTCTACCCACTCTCAATTTCCCCTCCACCAGGTAGTGGTCAGACATACCTCCACCCTCCCCTCTCAAAACTCTCTCATCTAACAATCTCTCCTATTACATTCCTGGACACAGCCAGCCATAGTCCATTAATGTTTGTATCAACAACTCTTGCCAACCTCCTGTCTCACCTATGTATACTTATAAATAATTTTCTTTTCAAACTAAGGTCAACTTTCCAATCACCATCTCTCGCTTCAGTGTTCATCCCTATCATTCGTTCTCCTATTTTCATTTCTTCCAGGCAACACCATATGCATACTTTTAACTACACCTTCAACTGCTACATTTCCCAATCGAGACATATTCAGATCTCCTATCATTACCACATTTCTCCACATTCACTCCAGAACTCTGCAGACACTCATCAACATCATCTCCAGAAAAAGGAACTCCCTCTCTTCTTCATCCTTTTCGCTACCAGAGGCCCATATACACCTCACAAAATACCCACAATCCTCATGTTCAAATTTTGCTTTCGACCCTCATCAGTCTCGATGACACCTCCTTCCATCCAGTCACACACTGCTGTACATCCCGGGCTCACTAACAAGGCCACACCCTATCTTGTCCTTCCTCTGTCAACACCTGACAGTCTTCTCTCCCATTCACACTTCCAAACTTAGACTCACTTTTCCCTTTCATCTTTGTTTCCCACTCAAAAGCTACAACACATCCAATCTCTTCTTTCTCATGTAAACATTTTCCCAATTTCCTCCCTTTTAGCTTCAATCTTACTACATCCACGGATATTCATGGACCAAATCTTCTCAGGGTACGGGGATGAACCCAATCCCCAATCCCTTACTATGGCCTGTCTCTTTTTAGGGAATTTAAAAAAACAGAGGAGGAGGTCCCTAGTCTGCCTCATCCTGCCCCTTTTAGTCGTCTTTTACAACACGCAGGGAGTATGGTGACAGTAGGCTTTCTTCCCTAACACACAACCTGGCCGCAGAGTAGTAGTACCACCCCATTTACAATGAGGCCAGATTGTGTCCCCCTGCAACAGGGGAGTATATATATATGATAGTATATATATATATATATATATATATATATATATATATATATATATATATATATATATATATATATATATATATATATATATATAGTGTCTATCTATCTATCAATCTATACATAGTGTATATATATAGTGTTATTTTATCTATCTATCTATCTATACATAGTGTATATATATAGTGTATTTATCTCTCTCTCTCTTCTCCTTCCTCTCTCCTCTCTCTCCTCTATATATATATATATATATATATATATATATATCTATATATATATCTATCTATCTATATCTATATCTATATCTATATCTATAAACTATATATATATATATATATATATATATATATATATATATATATATATATATATATATATATATATTGATTATTGAAACATGCAAACATCTGTATAAATTTGGGGGCCCACTGATGAGTTTGGCCTGGGGACCATCAAAGTAGCTAAATCCGGACATTGATTACACTTCACTGTCAGTTGCCCACAACACCTCACTATTTTCACAAGTACCGATGATAAACAAACTTACTAACTACAGTTACACTTCACTGTTTGCCAACAACAGTTCACTATTTTTACAAGTACCGATGATAAAACAAACTTAGCTAGAAACTGTCAGATTACACTTCACTGTTTGCCAACAACACTTTATTATTTTTACAAGTACCGGATGATAAACAAACTTGACTGACACTTCGCACTTGACACTGCACTACACTCAAAGCTGGGAACTGAAAACCGACTGAACTAGCTCTAGTCTCTTCTATTCTTATGTAAGACATGCACTGTTCTAGAGTGTTCTTTTTACTACAAAGTTCTTGTGCATTCGAGGGAACACGGTTACAACAGTTACCAACTCGGAGACATTCAAAACGTGCCCAGAGTTTTCTTACACCGGAATAACACTAAATTATTTAGCATAGATACTTAAATTCAATTATGTAATTTAACAATGAAATAAGTAAAATATTATTGAGAAGAAAGACCACAAAAATTAATGTACAACATACGAAATAACTATGTTCACAAACCACAGGCTAACTGGCAATTCTGACTTGTAATGGAACTACGGTACAGGAAACGTCGAGGAACTTCTCGAGTACCTAACTGTCAAATCTCGCTTCTTTACACTAACCTAGTCCTTTGTCATCCCGACAACACTACACAATATATACAAACATACAGTAATTAATCCTAATGAAACATATAATTGTACACAAAATAATCCTTCAACTTAGCAGGTCTTCTTCTATGCCACTTCCAACGACGTCCTTGCTCCTCCACACAGTCCACTCCTCCTGGAAGGTCTTGGTCCTCTTCCTGATTCATTTCTTCCCTCGGGAATCTGTCACCATTCTTTTGCACTTCAGCTCCTTGGTCTTCCTCAACATCTTTGGCTGAGGGAAAGTACAATTCCTCTGAGACATCCCAGTTGTACTGTCCTGGCCCATTGTACTGCCACAGACGATTCACATGTACCACCTTTGAGCGAGATTTCCGCCTCCCGAAACCGGTACGTTACATCTGATAGGCTGTCCAATGAAGTGTAAGGCCCGTCCCATGGGCTTTGGAGCTTCAGTGACTGTCCCTTATTTTACTGCGGATTGTATAACCACACTTGTCACCATCCTTGAAGCTCACCTCACTTGCCTTGGCATCATACTTGCACTTTATCACTTCTCTTAAAAACTTAAGGGCTCCTTGCACTTGATGATGTACCTCAGCCAGCCTTTCCTGAAGATTCTTCACCTAGCTGGAGGTGTCTGTAGGCATCTCTTCACCAGGTGGTCTTCCCATTAGTAAGTCAATTGGCAAGTGTAACTCATGGCACAACATCAGTTTTGTAGGTGTGTAGCCAGTAGACTCATGGGATGCAAACCGATATGCCATGAGCAATGCAGGTAATTTCTGGTCCCATTCTGTTTGTCCCTCTGATGCAGTACTTGGCCAGTTCTTGACCCAGAGTCCAGTTGAATTTTTCCACCATCCCATCTGACTGTGGCCCTAGTGGGGTCATCCTGGTCTTCTTGATCCCCAGTAACTTGCAGCATTCACGGAACACAGGAGACTCGAAGTTTCTACCCTGGTCTGAATGTAGGTCTTGTGGCATCCCAAAACGACATAAAAACTGGTCAACCAACACCTGAGCAACAGTTGCAGCCTCTTGATTGGGGATGGCATAGGCTTCTGGCCTCTTTGTGAAGTAGTCCATGGCAACACATATATACTGGTTTCCTCTTTCAGTGAGAGACAGAGGTCCAGAAATGTCCACCGCAACTCTTTTGACCCGTGCACTCACTTGGTACAGCTGAAGAGGAGCGCAACCACGTTTTTTGGGTCCCTTCTTGGCACAGCAACATCATAGTCCCAACACTACTCTTCAACATTCTGACACATGCCAATCCAGTAGATCCTCTGTTGCAGCTGGCTTAGAGTTTTCTTGACTCCCAGGTGCCCACTAGTGATCTGGTTATGCGACTCATCCAAGATCCCAGACCTCACTTTCTTTGGAGCCACCAGTTGCCAATACTTGCTGAGGCCATTGGGTGTCTCCCACTGACGCTCCAGTAATCCGTTGTTCAAAGAAAGAAGGTTCCACTGACTCCAGTAGCTCTTTGTCGCATGGCTTAACGTGGAAACTTCTTCCGAAAATGGTCGCACTGTACTCCGCTGCAGCCACTCTAGCACTGGTTGTATATCTGCATCCTCCATCTGCATCCTCTTCAGGTCTTCATCTGACGCTGGCCCTGTCACAACAGTATCGCAGCATTTCTTGCCAAAATCCCCATTCCTACTACTGGTGCATTGCTTTGTGTTAGTTCTTTCGTCTTCTCGCACACTGTTCATCAAGGTTCTCATGCATTTCCTCAGTGGTGGGGCTTGTTGGGAAGAACTGGTTGGTTGTTGCCTCTCGTCACCAGCCTTCACTAATTTAAGCTCTTCCTCTCATTTGGACACTCATAGCTGAAGTGTCCCACCTTACCACATGTCCAACACCCATTTGTTCGTGGGTTTCCTTGCATTACCCTGTTCTTGCTCCTTCTTCCATTTGTAACAATCCACCTTCTTGTGTCCCAGCTTCCTGCAGACCCAGCAACTTCCTCCGGTCATCTCCTGTTCTCTCTTTCAATTGTTGCAATCCACACTCCGATGTCCTGGCTTCTTATAATACCAGCAACTTTCCCTGATCTTCTCTTGTTCCCTCTCCCACTTATAACAGTCCTCTTTCCTATGTCCTGGCTTTTCACAGTACCAGGAATTTCCTTCAAAATTTTCCACTTCATGTACCTGCCCCTTTCTTGCCTTGAATTCTTCACTACGACCCACCTGAAAAGTGGACGTACTGGACCTGATGTAGGACTGAAATTCTAGAGCCCTGGCCAGTGCTTCTTGCATGCTACTTGGTTGTGCCTGCTTCACTTGCAGTTTCAAATCTGCAGCGTCAAGAACATCAATGAACTGGTCCCTCAGAAGAACAGCCAACAGGTTAGCTGCTGCTCAGGGCACGTCTTGTATGCAGTACTTTCCAGGTCATGAGCAGGTTGCTGTGCGGATTGGCCTCGAGCCCGTACACAGCTCCAGAATCTTGCTCTGTAAACCTCATTCTGGTACATGGTCCCATATCTGCGCTCCAGCACTTCAACTAGGAACTGATAACTTCCTTTCCATCACTGACATGTGGCCCAGAATTATCACTGCGGCACCCTTAAGGCTAGTAGCAAGCTGCATTGCCCTCTGCCTATCAACCCAACCGTTCTGATCAGCAAGTAACTCAACCTGTGCATGGTAAGCTTCCCAAGATACTCTACCATCAAATTTCTGAGGTTTCTTTTAATTGGACCCTCATTATAGCCATGCACTTCACTGGTTTGCAGCCTAAAAACTGGGACATCATAAGTTTTTTATTTTTTATGTGAGGAAGAAGGAACCAAAGGCCGCAAGCCCGCAATTATTGTTCCTTCCAAGGGAAAAACAAAATACAAGAGAAAGCCACATTCAAGATCCGAACATTTCGAGATGCCTGGACACACTGCGTTTGAAAGACTGGAGATCAGAGGAAGCAGGAAATACAGACAGAGGGAGACAGTTCCAGAGTTGACCTGTTGCATAAATGAAGGACTAGGAGTAACGGTTAATTCTTGCATTAGGGAGATGGACAGAAACGGGATAAGAGTTTGTTGCTAGTCGGGTGCTATGCACCCGTCGTAGAGGTGAGGAATGCATCCAGACAGTTCAGAGGAGCAGTGACCATTGAAGCAGCGATAGGAAAGAGATAAAGATGCAACAGTGTGGTGAAGAGAGAGATTGAAGGGAGTCAGTAAGAGGAGGAGAGTTAATGAGATGGAAAGCCTTTGACTCCACCCTATTGAGAAGAGCTGTATGTGGGGAGCCTCCCCACACATGTGAGTTGTACTCCACACAGGGGCAAATTTAACCCCTGTATAGAGTCAACAATTGTGCAGGGGTAAAGAAGGAACGGAGTCTGCTTAGCACACCTAATCTCTTGGATGCAGGTTTTATAAGAGATGTAATATGATCTTTCCAAGATAATTCCCGAGTAAGTGAAACCCCAAGCATGTTCAAAGATGATGGAGGATTAAGCTGAATATTATTAAACATTAGTGGGTATACCTGTGGAAGATTTTGAAGGGTTGATAGGTGTAAAAACTGAGTCTTTGATGCATTAAAAACATCTAGATTATTTTTACCCCAGTCAGAGATACAAGCCAAGTCAGTCATTAGGTGTGCCATAGCTGCATCCCTTGTTTGCTGAAGTAACTGATGAGATGGACTTTGCGGGAACCGAATGGAAAGGTGATGGGTGGAGTCATCAGCGTATGAGTGGATAGGGTTAGATGTACAGCTTTGAAGGTCACTGATGAATAAAAGGAAAGAGTTGGTGATAGGACAGAACCCTGAGGAACACCACTGTTAATAGATCTAGGAGAAGAACGATGGCCCTCTACAACAGCGGTTATAGAACGACCAGAAAGGAAGCTAGAGATGAAGGCACAGATAGAAGGTTAGAAACCGTAAGAGGGCAGTTTGGAAATTAAAAATTCATGCCAGACTCGATCGAAAGCCTATGAGATGTCAAGTGCAATGGCAAAGCTTTCACCAAAGTCCCGAAAGGAGGATGACCAGGAGTCTGAAAGTAGGTGAGAAGATCGCCAGTGGAGCGTCCCTGAGGGAACCCATACTGACGATCAGTAAGAAGGTTGTGACAAGAAAGATGCTTTAAAATTTTTCTATTAAGAATTGACTCAAAAACTTTTGAGATACAGGATATTAAAGCAATTGGACGATAGTTGGAGGGTTGGGAATGGTCACCCTTCTTTGGGACTGGCTGAATGAGAGCAAACTTCCAGCAAGAAGGAAAGGTATAAGTTGATAGACAAAGGCGAAAGAGTTTACCTAGGCACAGGAGTTTACCTAAGCGTAAGAGTTTACCTAGGCACAGGAGCACAGTTCTTGAGAACAACAGGAGGGACTCCATCAGGCCCATATGCCTTATTATTATTGAGGCCTGTGATGGCAGAAAATACATCAGCTGTAGAAATTTTAATATCAGCCATGAGGAAGTCAGAGGGGGAAATGATGGAGGAACAGCACTGGAATCATCTAAGGTTGAATTGAAGGAGAAAGTCTGAGTGAAGAGATCTGCTTTATCAGTAGAAGAAATAGCAACAGAGAAATCAGAGTGGAAAAGACGAGGGAAGGATGATGAGGTAATGTTGTTAGAAAGGTTTTTGGCAAGGTGCCAGAAGGAGCAGGAAGAATTCGAGTTGGAGAGTTGAGAGCATTTAGTACGGATGAAATTATTTTTAGCAGAGCGAAGAACAGACTTAGCACGATTGGGGGGCAGAAACGTATAAAAGATGGGATTCAGGGGTGGGTTGGCTCATGTACTTTTTATAGGCCCTCTCCTTGTTGCGGACAGCATTAGAACAAGCGTGATTAAACCAAGTCTTTCTTGCATTAGTCAAAGGATATGAGAAAGGAATGTATGCTTCCATGCCCGAGAGAATAACCTCTGTAATGCACAAGGCACACTCAGATGGCTCCCGGCAATGGAAGCAATAATCATTCCAGGGAAAATCAAAGAAGTATTGCCTGAGGGCCTCTCAATCCGCAGCTCCAAAGTGTCACAGACGATGTTTCTTTGGAGGGTCCACAGGCCATACCAGATCGATAGGACAGGTTAAGGTGATAAGGTTGTGATCGGAGGAGCCCAATGGAGAGAAAAGATTAACAGTGTAAGCAGAAGGATTAGTTGTAAGGAGGAGGTCACGTATGTTGGAACTCTCTCCAAGGCGGTCAGGGATACCGGTAGGGTGCCTTAGAAGCTGCTCTAGGTCATTAAGGATAGAAAATGTGTAGGCTTGTTCACCAGGTGGATCAGTGAAAGGGGAGGAGAGCCAAAGGTGGTGGTGAACATTGAAATCTCCTAGAATGGAGATTTTAGAGAAAGGAGAAATGGATAGAATGCGTTCCATCGTAGAAGTAAGATAGTCAAAGAATTTTTGATAGTCAGTAGAATTAGGAGATAAGTAAACATCGCAGATATATTTAGTCAGAGAATGACAGGAAATCCGAAGCCAGAGTGTATGTTCAGGACTAAAAACTTCTGCATTCTGATTATTCAACCCTCTAATGCTACCTTTAGATGCTTGGGATTCGTCAAGATCCACCATACACTGTCTATTTCTTTCATATGCTCCCTGTATACTGACATGAGGCTCAGCAGTGCAAGACTTCTCTACCGCCTCAATTTTCTCACTGATTATCTCTACATGGTCGACTACATGCTTCAGCTGGTTATCTGTATGCTGTCTGCACTCCATCACTATTCCCACACCAATCTTCAGCTGGTTGTCCACATGCTGTTTGCATTCCGTCACTATCCCTCACTAAATGACTTCAGCTGGTCGACTACATGCTGTTTGCACTCCGTCACACTATTGCTTACCTCATACTTCTTCTGCCTAGCTCAGCATATACTTCCTCTTTCAATTGTTCCTGTTCTTCCTTCATTTCCCCCATGAAAGCATCTAGCTTTCCTTGCATCCTCAGTTGTAATTCCCTCTGTTACTCCTGTAATCCTCTTGAAGCTGTTCATATCGTTCTTTCTGTTCTTCACTTTGTGCCTGTAACTGTTCTTTGATTTCTTCATTTTGTGCCTGTAATCGTCCTTTAAGTTCTTTCTGTCCTTCATTCTGTGCCTGTAATCGTCCTTTAAGTTCTTTCTGTCCTTCATTCTGTGCCTGTAATCGTCCTTTAAGTTCTTTCTGTCCTTCATTCTGTGCCTGTAATCGTCCTTTAAGTTCTTTCTGTCCTTCATTCTGTGCCTGTAATTGTCCTTTAAGTTCTTTCTGTCCTTCATTCTGTGCCTGTAATTGTTCTTTAAGTTCTTTCTGTCCTTCATTCTGTGCCTGTAATTGTTCTTTAAGTTCTTTCTGTCCTTCATTCTGTGCCTGTAATTGTTCTTTGAGTTCTTTCTGTCCTTCGTTCTGTGCCTGTAACTGTTCTTTGAGTTCTTTCTGTCCGTCGATCTGTGCCTGTAATTGTTCTTCGAGTTCTTTCTGTCCTTCGTTCTGTGCCTGTAATTGTTCTTTGAGTTCTTTCTGTCCGTCGATCTGTGCCTGTAATTGTTCTTCGAGTTCTTTCTGTCCGTCGATCTGTGCCTGTAATTGTTCTTCGAGTTCTTTCTGTCCGTCGATCTGTGCCTGTAATTGTTCTTCGAGTTCTTTCTGTCCTTCGTTCTGTGCCTGTAATTGTTCTTTGAGTTCTTTCTGTCCGTCGATCTGTGCCTGTAATTGTTCTTTGAGTTCTTTCTGTCCTTCGTTCTGTGCCTGTAATTGTTCTTCGAGTTCTTTCTCTCCTTCGTTCTGTGCCTGTAATTGTTCTTCGAGTTCTTTCTGTCCATTGTTCTGTGCCTGTAGTTGTGCTATATCCAAATATCCAGCACCAGTACCAGCAACAGCAACAGTCACAACACCAGCTGCACCCTCACCAGGAGTTTGAAAACACCTGCACCAGCAACAGCAGTAGCAGCAGCAACAACAACAACAACAGCAACAGCCACAGCACCAACTGTACCTTCACCAGGAGTTTGACCAGCAGCAACAACAGAGCCACAACCACAGCCTCAGCCACAACAACAACAACAGCTGCAGTCCTCCTTCAAAAGATGTCAGGAACTTGGTTTTACTTTACATACTGATAACTAGGAACAGAACAGGGGAAAAAAAAAAAAGATTTAACTTTATTTATTTACTTTTGGAAAAATGGTATATAACAATTTTACAATCTAGGTACAACTATTCAGCAACATAACTTTGATTCATCTGTTTCAGATTTATGAAATAGTAACCCTACTTCTCACAGCTGACGAGTTTTATCGTAAAAAAAAAAGAAAAAAAAAACATACATGTTTTATTCAGGCCGATCTTGACTACATAAAAAAAAAAAACTAATTTAGAGAAAAAGTCCGATACTCTCAAGGGGTATGAATACCTCCGGGTAAGAACCCCAGCCTTAAAGGATTAAGGCGTCTGGCTATACATTGGTTGGTTGATATGTAGAGAATAGACATACAGTAGACAGACAGGTAGGTAGATAGATGGATGTGTTAGTAGGTAGACAGACATACATAGTTTGGTAGGAAGGTAGATAAGTAGATATACGGTAGATAACATAGATCCAGTACTGGAGTTGTCTCTGCAAAGGGCACTGACAGTTTATAATCTTCACCGTGAGAGGCTTTTTCTCTTTCTAATAAACGTACCCATAGTTGAATAACACTGTCTGGTGATACAGTAGATTTCTTTTCGCCTGACAGCTTGACAACTCACTGCTTGAATATATCATACTTGACATCTTTTCACTCGAGAGATCTGACACACTTGCTGCTTAAATACATCATAGCTGACATCTCTTCATTCGAGAGAACTGCAACAGTTGCTGCTTAAATAGATCATAGTTGACATCTTTTCACTCGAGAGAGCTCCAAACACTCGCTGCTTAAATATATCATAGTTGTCATCTTTTTAACTGACAAGTGGACTACTGTCACTGCTTAAATACATCATAGTTGACATCTTTTCACTCGAGAGAACTGCAACACTCGCTGTCTAAATATATCATAGTTGACATTTCACTTGGTAAAACTGGACTACAATCAATGCTTATATATCTATATCTATATCCGTCTATCTGTCCGTCTATGTATGAATATATATATATATATATATATATATATATATATATATATATATATATATATATATATATATATACTGTGGTAGGTGGGGGCGGCCATCATCCACCCACTTAGTGTAGTGGTACTCTGCTTTTAGGGTAGCTCTAAACTGACTGGCAAGCCAAATGATTTCCTGTAAACCAGGAAACTATTTACAATGCTGGGTGGTAACCTTATAACCAACCAATATGTGTTCTCTACGTGGCAACAAATGGGTTGGTAGAGGGTTATTGCCCCTCCCCGAAAAACAACTAAATAATAATTCGAACAAGAAGCCTCGGACTAGGACTGACCAAAAAGTGACGACTAAGGACAGAACAAAGGACATGATACGGATTGCGACGTGGAATGTAAGGGGTGCAAATGATGAGGTGAAAGAGAAAGAGAGAGATTGTCCAGGTGCTTGAGGGTGCGAAATTGGATGCATGTGGATTAACTGAAACTAAATGGTGAAGTGAGAGTGTGAGAGAATGGGAGTATGGATGCGGTATGTTCTTACCTAATTGTTCTTACCTAATTGTATCTTTACAGGAATGAGTCAAGCTCGTACTGTCCCGTGTCTTAAACCACATTTATCGTACATATCCTTAAATTTGTGAATTGTTTTGGCACACACTATTTCATTCGGTAGTGCATTCCATTGATCAATTGCTCTGTTTGGGAAACTGAATTTCCTTACGTCTTTATCACCACTCTTCTTATGCAGTTTTTTCCAGTGTCCTCTTGCTGATGCTTCCCTATATGTTAAGTAATCATTTATGTCTATTTTCTCCTTCCCTGATATGCATTTATATAGCATTATCATGTCACCTCTTTTCCTTCTCTCCTGTAGTGTTTGTAGATTCAGTTTATTTAGTCTTTCTTCGTAGCTTAGGTCCCTTAAATTTGATATCCATCTTGTAGCGGCCCTTTGAACTTTTTCAATCTTGTCTATGTGTTTTTTTGAGATGAGGACTCCAGACTACTGATGCATACTCCAGGGTTGGTCTAATGAATGATGTTATTATCCTCCTTAGCATGTCTTCTTTTATGTATGTGGAATGCTATTCTCATATTTACAAGCAGTGTATACATGTTCCGTACCTTCTCACTGATGTAGTCTGTTATTGATAATCACACCTAGGTCCTTCTCACTTTCTGATGTGTGTAGGGTTTTATTTCCTAACCTATAATCCCAATCAGGTCTTTTTCCACTTTTACCAAACTTGATTACATGACACTTTCCTTGGGGGAAGCAGCCTAGGTATATAAATAGATATAGATGACACTTGTCCACATTGAATTCCATTTGCCATGTATTACTCCATTCATGGAGTTTATTTAATTCGTCTTATAGTTCTTTACAAGAGTCTGTGTTAGTAATTATCCTTTTGTATTTTTGCATCATCTGCAAACATATTCAGATAGCTCTCGTTTCCAGTGTTACAGTTTATATCATTTATATACACTAAAAACACGATTGGTGCCAGCACTGAACCCCTGTGGTACTCCACTAGTCACTTCTTTCCACGATGAGTAGTTTCCCCTTAGTACTGTTCTCATTTCTCTTTTTATGAGAAAATCTTGCATCCAACAAAACAGTTTGCCTCGAATTCCTCCTTGATGGTACAGTTTCCATAAAAGTCTTTGGTGTGGTACTGTGTCAAATGCTTTCTTGAAATCTAAATAGATACTGTCCACCCATCCTTCTTTTTCCTGTATTGTGTTCGTTACTCTGTCATAGTAGCTCAACAGATTAGTAAGACATGATTTTCCTTTTCTGAAACCAAACTTTCTTTCTGTTATCATACTGTGTTCTTCTGCATGATTTACCCAAGCTTTTCTTATAAGCTTTTCTAATACCTTGCTTACAACACTGGTCAGTGATATTGGTCGGTAGTTGAGTGGATTTTGTTTATTTCCTTTCTTGAATAAGGGGACAATATTTGCTTTCTTCCAAATATCAGGTAGTTTACCTTGACTCAAGGATTTCTTGAAAATTAAAAATAATGGTTTACTTAACTCCTTTTGCACATTCTCGTAGTACCCAACATGAAATTTCATTAGGACCACTTGCTTTTCCTCTGTCAAATTTACTTAACTCCTCCTGTATTACTTTTTCTGATATTTGTATATCTGGTAGTATGTGTGGACATGCATGTTCCACATTGTCCCTCTCAAAAATTTTTTCTTATGTGAAAACTAATTGGAAATTCTTATTTAGCACTTCATAAATATCTTTCTCTTGTGTATAGGTGATTCCCTCGTCCGTAATGGATTGTATTATATCTTTTACTTTGGTTTTGCTTCTGATGTAGCTGTAAAATAGCTTTGGTTGATCACTACTTTTTATTTATTATATCCTCCTCAAACTGTTTTTGGGCTTCCTCCTTATTCTTGTATAATCGTTTCTTGCCCGTTTGTAATTATTATACGCCCTTTCACTATTGTGTCTTCTGTATCTATTCCACAACAAATCTCTTCTTTCCTTGGTGTTAATTTTGTTTCAGTTAGGCATATTATATGTGGTTCATTTTCTCTGACATAATCATTCATCTCTAGTAATTTAGATACCATTCCATCCACATTTGAGTACATCAACTTTATCATGTTGTTTATATACTTGTCTTGACATGGTTCTACTACCTTCCTCCTTTTTATTCCCTCCTGTTTGTGTACCACTTTCGTACCTGCAATCCTATTACTTTGTAAAAAAAAATGTGTTCGTCTCCTCTTCTGATCTTCCCTCATTTTTTGTTTTTGCTTCCTCCCTCTTCTCTTTCAGTAATTCCAGTTCCACTTGTGTTAGGCATCTTTTTATCCATACATTGTTGAACTCCTCTTTTTCCATAAGATTCTTTGCATTTTTTAGTATCTCCTCCACAGTGTTTACACTCTGGAAAGTTACCTTTAGAGGTCTTGTCTTGCTTTTCTCTTATTTCCCTAACCTTTTGTGTTCCTCTATATTTTTACTACAGATTTCCTCTAATACTTCTTTCAGTAAGCTCATTACATTTGCCATCTCCTTTTTGTCTCTTGTGATCTTGTTTTTTACTTCTTCCTCTTCTATACCAGTGATTACTATAGATTTGTTGATATCTACTCTCTGTGCGGGAGTAGGTGAATAAGAGGGCAAAAGAAGGAGTGTGTATTGTTGTTAGTAACAGATGGAAGGAGCGTATATGAGAGTATGGATCAGTTGGCTCAAGGACTGTGTGGGTACGATTGAAAGTTGGACTACAGATGTGGGCGATTGTGTGAGTGTATGCGCTAACGCAAGATAGTGCAAGCAGAGTGGGAGAAGAGTACTGAACAAACGTGGAAGCGTGCATGGAAAAGTTTGAAAGGAATGAAAGAGTGTTTTTGATTGGCTTATATGAATGGGAAAGTAGGGAATGTGAAGGTGGATGGAGTAGTTGGTGAATGGGGTTTGCCTGCTGAGGTAGATGAGATTAGCAGTGCTTCAGTGGACGTTTGTGCCAGGAGGGCGTTGGTGATAGGCAATACCCTCTTCAGGCACAAAATTATCCATAGGTATACGTGGCGCGTGATGAGAAGGGTGGGTGGTGAACTGAATGAGTGGAAGGCAATGATTGATTATGTGTGTGTGGATGCAAGGATAAAAAGGTGTGCAATGGATGCAAGAGTATATAGGTTGAGGAAGTGGACTTTCTGACTACCTCTTGGTGGTGGTTAGAATCAAGGTTCAAGTGAAATGGAGAAATAGAAGAAGGAAGGGACAGTAGGAAGTAGTATATGCGATCAGGGTGGAAAGGTTACAGGAGGATGAGTGAGAAAAAGGCAGAATATAAAAGAGAAGTGTAGGAGCGATTGGGTAAATATGGATTGGCGCAGCTGGGGGACGTAGAAGATGTGTGTGAGATATTCACAGATGAAATCTGTGCAGCATGTGAGATGGTGTGTGGGGTGAAGAGAAGACGGAAAAGGGTGCAGGGAACAACATGGTGGAATGAAGAGGTGAGACAAGGTTTGGCACAAAAGAAGAAAGCATATAGTGAGTGGATGAGAAACAGGGGCGTGGAAGAAGTTGAGAGACGGAAGAGAGAGTTATATATAGAAAGGAAGAGAGAGGTGAAAAGATTAGTAAGAGAGAGAGTAAGAAGAGAGTGGATGAGGAATTCGGAAGGAATTTGAGTGTAAAGTGGAGGAAATGTAAGATAATGTTCTGGAAAGACGTAAAGAGAGACAAGGCGGCAAAGAAGTTAGTCGGGGAGTGAAAGATAAAAATACTAGTGGAAAAGGGAGAGAAGTGAGCATATGGAGGGAACACTTTAAGGAATTATTGAAGATAAAGATTGAAAGTAATGCGAGTATGGAAGGAATGCGAGTATAAGTGGCTGGGGAATGGCTGGGAGAAGGAGGGAGGTGAGAAGACAGGAAGAAATCAGTAGGATGGAAATTGTGGATGCAATGAAGAAAGTCAAAATGGGGAAAGCCCCAGGAATTGATGGAGTGTGTGGTGAAATGCTGAAGCATGGAGGGGATACAGTAGTACAATGGATGTGGAAGATGTGCAGATTGGCCTGGGGTAAGGTAGTTCCGGAGGATTGGAAGTCAGGTGTCATTATTCACTTGTACAAAGGAAAAGGGGAAAAAGAAGTGTATGGTAATCACAGAGGCATTTGTCTTCTTAGAGTAATAAGAAAAGTATATGGCAGGATACTTATTGGCAGACTTAAGGAAATAACAGAGGAATTAGTTGGAGAAGAACAGGGAGGATTTATGGGAAGGGAAGAGGTTGTGTAGATCAGATATTCATTCTTAGGTCTTCAATGGAAAAGTTTCTAGAGAAGGGAAAGAAATTGTATGCGTGTCACGAATCAAATTCGCGACATTTTCCTTTTGTGAGAAACCACGAACTAATAGTGGAAAACTCACTGTGTATCGTTCAGTTAACCGTTTCTCTCTCCATTTCGGTGGTATATTTTTCAAAACATTCGTCACTGTTTCAAAAGTGACCGTTCTAATGCAGTCATTAAGTGCTCTACTGAGCGATATTATTGTTTCTATATTGTTCGCCCCTGCTTGCCTCAACCGTTAGCCACGCCCTTTTCTGCTGTGTGTCCTACTCATACATCGTATTTGAATTCAGTCAAGTGTCTTGTCGTGATGGAGTGAGGTTCTGTGCTCCAGCAGTGAGAGGTCAGCTAGCACCCAGACTCCACTAGACTACAGTTCTCCAGGCTCCCACCCTTCTTGGTGATACACCACATTCATTGACCAGTATTTCCTTTTCGTATTTTCCTAGGTTTAAGAGTTTAGTTAAGTGTGCTGTTTCCTCACATGCTGGCCGGCTGCGCCGCATGTTTTTTTTTTTTAGGCGTAAGAATTTAGGTTTTGAGTGAGTGAGTGAGTGCGATCTCTTTATTTGAATTAATTTGAAATGTAACGTTAAATTTATTTCTTTGTAATCAATAAATTTAACAGTTCTTTTTCTTGAGCTTAATGTAATGTAAACTCGTGTTTCATTTCTCCACAATTAAGCTTATTTCCCTTATAGCTCCTAGCTTGCATAAACGTTTTGCTATTCATAACTGGTACTTAGGCCAGTCTTGTTGTATTAAGCTTAAAATCCGTTGTGCCTTCTAGGAGTTATGCATCAGCAAGAACCTGATATTATTATTAGTATTAGTTATTTATTGTCAGGGGTGAAGTAACTTTCTCCAGAGGCTAACAGTACTAATCATCAGCATTTGTGAGTAATTAGTCTCTGCTGTGTACTGTTGAGAAAGTTTATAAATTCTCATTCTGAGAAAATCGGCGAAGCAAGCCGGTATAAAGTAATCACTGCTTGATTTAGCAAGACAGTCATTGTCCCTGCTCTTCAATATTATTGAACATTATCATTTAAATAATTTTGCTTTTATTTTAAAAACCCCGTGACAATTGGCGACCTCATTCCAGGATATTAACTCCTAGCTCTAAAGCTATTCAGGAGATAATACTCACTCGTTCATATTTAGGTATTTATCATTAAAGTTTATAGGCACACGCTTACTGGTGTTTACCGTTAGTTTAGCAAGTGAATTTCTGCTTTATTAATCCATAGAGTACTTAACTCTTTTTAGTACTTTATTCTTGGTAGCGCCAGACGATTTTATTCGCTCCTGGGAAGTCGCCGTACCCATTGCGTTAATTATTGAGTCTGCCCAGTCATTTGCATTTTTGCTTTATTTTTTGCCAGTTAACTAGATAAGACTGCTCACCACAAGCTTGTGTCTGTATTCTTTACTTGTGTTATTAGCATTCGTTTGCGAAGCAGCAGTCAGTACTCAGTTTCGGCTTGCTTAGTAAATTAGCAACATGGCTACCACCGTATTTTTACAGGAAGCCAAAGATATGGGTCTTACAGACCCAACTGAAATTAAAGAGTACATACTCTCACGGCATAATCAGGAGCAGCAGCGCGAGAACGATGCCCGTGAAGAGCGTAAGATTCAGCGCGAATACGAGCGAGAACAGCGTGAGGAACGCGAATACGAGCGAGAACAGCGCGAACACGAGCAGAAACAACGCGAATACGAGCGTGAACAACGAGACAGAGAACGAGAACACGAACATGCCGAGCGAGAAGCACGCGAAAAACATGAACTTGAAGTGCTGAAGCTCAAGCGAGATTCCTTGGCTTCAGACACATCTGGTGCAGTTAACCCAAGCTCCACTAGCACTCTTCCTACATATGTCCTGGCGACCCCACGCATCAAGCTTCCTTCATACAAGGAAGGCGAGCGAATTGAGCCGTACATAGCTCGTTTTGAGGACATGGCGATGTATCAACTGGATGAGGTTGCTAAGCGGATCCAATTTCTTAGTTTATTTGAGGGCCCTGCCCTCGATAGTCTCCACAGAATTCGTGGAGACAATCTCAAGTATGAAATGATGAAAGCTGCACTCATTAAGGTGTATGGTCTCACAGTAGACGACGCCAAAGTTCAGTTCATGCGAGCTCGTCTCCAAGACAAGGAGACAGCTGTTCAGTTCCTCGACCGTCTCACTGCTTACTTAGGTGAGTGGATGGAGAAAGATGAAACTCCTTCCATGCATGAGGGGATAAATGACCTTATGCTGCGTACACAGCTAGAGAGGTCGTGGCCTGCTGAGCTCATAGCACAGCTTAAGATCTGCCAGGTGAAAGATGCCAGCCAAATGGTAGAAAAGGCTGATGCGTATTTTACTGCATACGGGTATCAAACTCGTAAGCAAAACACCTGGAACAGCAGAAAAGATACTGCCAAGTCTGGGAAGCCATCTCAGACTGAATCCCAGCACCAAGGCCGTTCTCAGAGTAATGGCCAAGGTCCAAGCAAACAGCAGAAGGACCAGGGGTAAAATACACAGCAGCCTGCTTGGAAGCGGTACAACAAGCACCCCAACCAGCAGCAGTTCCCCAGGCAGCAGCAGCAATATAAGGACAAGCCACGTAACCCTCAGTCAGGTCAATCAGTGTATCGGAGGCAGAAGGCAAACGCAGCCTTCATTCCACAAGCACACGGTGGTGCCATCTCTATCAGTACAGGTACTTCCCAACAGTTCACGAGTCCCCCTCCGACCATGAACTCTCCTCCACAGGTGGTCAATGCTCCACCTTCTCAGATGGTGAGTACGACTCCTCAGACACCTAGTTCTCAGGGCGCTACGGTTGCTGCATCGGTTGTTCTGCAGTCTCATGAATGACTGGCTGCTACCTCCTCAGACCCTTCCACCAGCAACACTGCCTTTCTTGTTCAGCCAGGGTTTGTGGGAGGTGTTTCTGTAAATGTTCTGAGGGACAATGGTTCCTCAGGTTGCTCTGTTAAGCAGAGTTTAGTTCGGCCTGATGAGTATACAGGTCAACAGATCCAAGTTAGACTTCTTGATGGATCAGTGAGATTGTTCTCTGAGGCACGTATCCAGGTGGCGTCTCCATTTTTCACTGGCCTGACAGCTGCGGTTGTCATGCCAGAACCTTTATTTGACCTCATTATAGGCAACATACCTGGCGTCAAAAATAGTTGTGCCATAGATGTTGCTTCTCAGACTTCGGCTGCTGCGGTAACACGAGCCATGGCCAAGGCTCCAAACTGCGTCACTCCGTTGACCGTCGCAACGCCGCAAGATCTGATTTGTAGTCAAGATGTTGTCCAAGAGCAACAGACTGACTCAACACTTGCCTCAGTGCATTAGAAGCTGGAGGGTAAAGTGATTAAGTATTCATGGGGAGGACAAGCCAGGTTCCTTCGTAAGCGAGGACGGCTGTACCGTAAGTCACAGACACCCCAGGGTGAGGTTCGACTGCGGTTTGTAGTTCCTGCAAAGTATCAAGCAGTGTTTGAATTAGGTCATTGTTCAGTGATGGGAGGTCACATGGGTCAAAAGAAGACCTCTGACCGCATCCATGCTGACTTTTTCTGGCCGGGAATGGGACGGGAAATAACAAGGCTCGTACGTTCCTGTGATGTGTGTCAGCATACCACTGACCGGGGACATGTCCATCCTGCGCCCATGAAACCAATGCCCATAATCTCTGAACCATTCGAGAGAGTAGCAGTTGACATAGTTGGGCCAATCTCCCCTAGGGCTAGTGATGGATCAAAGTATATCCTCACTATTGTTGATTTCAGCACACGGTGGCCTGAAGCCGTGGCCCTTAAGAATATAGAGGCCGTCACTGTTGCTGAGTCATTAATTGAAGTGTTCTGTCGTGTAGGTATCCCTAAGAAGGTCTTAAGCGACCGGGGTTCACAGTTCACTTCAGCAATGATGAACAAAGCGTTCAGGTTGCTGTCCATCCGAGGCTTACGGACTACGCCGTATCATCCCATGTGTAATGGGTTGTGTGAAAGGTTCAATGGGACTCTCAAGAAGATGTTGAGGCGCATGACCGCCGAACAGCCAAAGGAATGGCTACGGTTCATTGCTCCTCTTCTATTTGCTTATCGAGAAGCCCCACAGCATTCATTGAAATTCTCACCCTTTGAACTGGTGTATGGAAGGTCGGTCCGTGGACCACTTCAAGTCCTTCGCGAGTTGTGGAACGATGAAGAACCTGACCCTGAAGTCAAGACCACCTACACCTACGTCCTTGATCTAGCTGACCGCCTCCAGTCGACATGCGATTTAGCTAAGGAAGAATTGATCAAGGCGTGCGAAGTTCAGAAAGCCTATTATGATAAGAAGGCAAAACTTCGGAAGTTTAGTCCAGGTGATAAGTGCCTGGTGTTACTCCCCACTGTCCAGAACAAGTTGTTGGTGCAGTGGAAGGGTCTATTTGATGTAGTAGAGCGCATTTCAGACCTCAACTACATAATTCAGATGGGGAATCTTTGTAAAAGGTTCCACATTAACATGTTGAAAGCTTATCATGAGTCAGACCCCGAGGAGGCTGGCCTACGAGTAGCTGATGATAGTGACCAGCCACTGGAAGAAACCGGGGCAGCTGCGGTGATCCCAGCTGATGACCATGATGACGAGCCCTTAACTGCTCAGTCCCATCAGGAAGAGACTGTTGGAGATGTTTTACTTAACCCTGACTTAGCAGTAGGAGACCAAAATGCCTTAAGGTCACTGCTCTGTCAGTATGCTGATGTCTTCTCAGACCAACCTAGACTTGCAAAGGTTGCGTGTCATAAAATTGAGTTGACCAGCAATGCTCCCATAAAGGTTAAGCCATGTCCAATTCCCATGCGACAACAGGACGCAGTAGACAAGGAAATTGCCGACATGGAGACTGCAGGCATTATCGAAAAGTCCTCATCTCCTTACTGTAGTCCGATGGTAGTAGTTCGCAAGAAAGATGGTGGAGTCAGGATTTGTGGTGACTATAGAAGGCTCAATGCAATCACCAAAGTGGATGCTGAGCCGATGGGTGACCACATTGCCATCTTCTCCAAGCTGGCAGGGTCACGATATTTTACGAAGCTCGATTTGGCGAAGGGATTCTTCCAGATTCCCCTTCACCCTGAGAGCCGTCAGTTCACTGCCTTTGCTACTCCTGGGGGGTTGTCCCATTTGGACTTATCAGTTCCCCTTCAGTATTCAATCGTGCCATGAGACAAGTGCTCCATGGTATTGTAGGAGTAGAGATGTTCGTTGACGATGTCCTCGTTCAATCCGCCACGTTGGAGGAGCACCTCATACTCTTGGAAATTGTCTTCAGTAGACTCAAGAGTTTCAACATGACTGTGAAGCCTAGCAAATGCAAGATTGCTCACAGTGAGGTGGAGTTCCTCAGACATATTGTTGGCAACAATCACTGCAGGTGTCAGGGTGACAAGATCAGGAAGGTTAGAGAAGCCCCGAGACCCGTGACCAAGAAACAGGTTAGGGCATTCCTTGGCCTTGTGGGATATTATAGGAGTTTTATCCCCAACTTTGCTGTCATTGCCCAACCGTTGTACGAGGTGCTACGGAAATATGCTCCAAACACCATTGAATGGGGAGAAGCGCAAGAGAGATCTTTTGCCACCCTCAAGAATATGCTATGCAAGGAGCCTATCTTGCAGTTGCCTGATTCCAACAAACCTTTCATACTGTGCACTGATGCTTCACAAGATGGAGTAGGTGCCGTATTGATGCAGGAATCGGAAGGTGGAATCTTCCCAGTGGCATACCACAGCCGTAGGCTAAAACCCACCGAGAGGAATTACAGTACTGTTGAGAAGGAACTCTTGGCTGTGGTTGATGGTGTTAAAAAATATTAAAATATTATTACTATTTGTTTGGGGCACCATTCACTCTGGAAACTGATCATATGCCACTCACTAGTCTTAGCACGACCAAGACGGCTAATGCAAGGTTGAAACGCTGGACACTGTATTTACAGCAGTTTAACCTTGTTGTGAGATACATCAAGGGAAGTGATAACATCGGTGCAGACCTGATGTCTCGCCTGCTAACTGCTGACTAACACGGGCAACTGTTGTATGCTGAGTTCCGTAAGATAGGCGTCCTCAGAGATTTGAGTAATCCAAGGACCAGCCTGGTTCCCAGTTAAAAGTGTACCCTCACATGCTGGCCGGCTGCGCCGCATGTTGAGTGAGGTGGACGCCAGGTTAGAACTCCCCCTAAACTGGGTGATGGGATGTTGTTAAGGTGCTGTTCCCTCACATGCTGGCCGGCTGCGCCGCATGTTGAGCGAGGGACGCCAGGTTAGAGCTCCCCCTAAATTGGGTGATGGGATGTTGTTAAGGTGCTGTACCCTCACATGCTGGCCGGCTGCGCCGCATGTTGAGCGAGGTGCATGCCAGGTTAGAGCTTCCCCGCTAAGAACCCTTATGACTACGTTTCCTAGTTAATAATGTACCTAATAAATTAATGGCGACCTCGAATGTACGAAGCTTAGGCTGTCACTCGTGTTTTTCAGCTAGAGCGTACCTTTCGTAGCATGTGCTGATTGCAAGGCAGAGAGAGTAATTGTAATGTAATAAGAATTTTTGTCTCATTGACACTTTTGATGCTCCACCTTAATTGATTTTGCAGGTACAGCAATGGATGTAGGAGTTTTGCTGTGCGGGCCAGCTGATCGGCTGCCGCACGCTGCCGCCTCTTCTCTAGCTTCGTCGTCGCCATATTATTAATATTTACTATAAATTTGTATTACATGGTTTTACACGTAGGTACAGTTATACTACAACTGTCACACCTACACCGTGTATCACATACATCACACTACACAACA
>NW_027644580.1:0-4995 GCF_032717465.1 Coenobita brevimanus
TAGACAATATGGTTTTTGCCACGAAAGATCCACCATTGACATACTGAATCTCCTGACTCATACCATCCACCAATCAATCGACCAAACATGGAGAAACTCATGTTGCAGTCATTGATATTTCCAAAGCTTTCGACAGAGTTGGGCACCGTTCCATGCTGTCCAAACTCCCTTGCAATGGACTAGCGTCTTTTGTTCCTTTGCTTTCCTCATATCTCAGTGACAGAAAAATATGAGTAAAAGTAGACGATGTATATTCCAATTTCCACTCAATTAATGCCGGCGTGCCACAGGGATCAATTCTGGCGCCAACCCTATTCCTGATTCATATTAATGATCTTTTACCTGTTACCCACAATCCCGTCCATTCATATGCAAATGACTCAACACTTCACAGTTCATTCAAACCCAAACACCTATTTACAAAGTCTAATATCTCTAACTCTCAACGAAGTACAGCCATCTCCATAAATCAAGACTTATCTACGATCAGTGAATGGGTGCAAAACAACCTTTTCTCATTTAATGCTGGTAAAACCAAATATATACGATTTACTAATAGACATATTGCCAGATTAGTATATTACCTTCAATGCTTCTAATATTCCTATCTCCAAAAGCAGTGAAATTCTCGATGTCTCACTGAACAATACCCTCTGCTGGACCTCTCATGTCAGATCGCTTGCTAAAACCGCCTCAAAGAAACATGGATTATTATACAGAGTCCGTAACTTCTTCAATGACGAGCAGGTAGCCATGATTTTTAAGAGTCATGTGTGCTGTCAGCTTCAGTTTTGTTCACCCTTGTGGAGTGGATGTGGAGAGGTTGCATTAAAATAACTAGAAAAAATTCGGAACAAAGATGTTGGAATTATTGATAACCCTGCTATAATAAATAAACTACCTCCCCTACAAGTAAGAAGGAATGTTGCCTCACTTGCATTATTTTACAAATATTTTTATGGCAAATGCTCAGGCGAAGCTGCGTCCAATGTGCCACCTCTCAATGCCTTCCCTCGTGCTACACGGGCATCTGGTGGCGCTCATGACTTGAATGTCACACAGCCGTATTGCAGAAATGTTGCCTATCAGAATTCTTTTATTCTCCAAAGAGCATCTCACTGGAACTCGCTTCCCCGGAGTTGTTTCTCCCCAAATTTCAACCTGCAGCTGTTCAAATCCAACTGTTACAGATATTTTACGAATGGAGGACACCAGTAATCTGGTGTATGAATTATTTTTTTATTCATTTGTTTTTCCTTCCTCTGTTCTGTTTTTAATACATATACTGTATATATATATATATATATATATATATATATATATATATATATATATATATATATATATATATATATATATATATATATATATATATATATTGTTACGGAACAGCGAAAGATAATGTACACTTTAAGTGAGAATACTAAAAATCACTACTGTCCCGTAAAGTTCCAGGTTCAAAACAAAAGAGTTAGGTAAAATTACAAGTTAAAGTTTAATGCTCAAACTAACAACAAAACATTCAGGACTCATAAGGATAATGTAATGGCAAAAACAATTAAATATATGGTTAACTGGAAATAGCCTCTATTAACACGAAATTAGCAAGAGTAAATTTATCTCAGTCAACCCTGATAAAATGAAAATACACTGGGTAATGCTCAGTTAATGCAAGATAAATTATTACAGATACAAACTATTATGAACAATGGCTAACAATAAGAACCCCACATGAATTACAGACCTCACTAGGCCTACAAATTATCAACCTATGCTATACAGTACAAGAACAAAATGCAATAACACTTATACTCAAATTACACAGCTGCTAGATGGTTGGAGACTTCCTGAGCACTCGCAATAATAACTGTACAGGGGAGGACAGAGATGTGAACAAAATGAGTAGATCTAAGTGGCCATGATGCAGAGACTGAGCTCATTATATAGGGGCCACCAGAGCTTGATACAACTTGTAAGAAGGACGTGCAAATGAAGCCATGGGGACAAAGAGTTGACAGTCCCGCTCTGAACAACAGAAAGGACGACTTACTCTACTATAACGGTAGAAGGGGGGGACTGAGGCAGAACACGCTCGTGATCAAACATGCAGCACACTGTACGTTAGAATTACACAAAGGATGATGAAATCATAGGCTATGTAACACCTCCCCACAAAGAAAAAGAAATTTACAAAGGAAATTTCTTATTACTCTAAAACAATCTGTCTAAAGTCTAGATAAGCAATCTGCAATAACATTTTCTTTCCCCTTGACATGTTGTATGTCTAATGAATACTCCTGAAGAAGTAGACTTCATCTTGTCAATCTCTGATTTTTATCTTTAAACTTACTAAGGAATTTCAGTGGGTTATGATCGGTATAAATGACTATGGGGTCAAAACCAGAACATAAATAAAATGAAAAATGCTGTAAACCCAAAATCAAGGCCAAAAGCTCTTTCTCAATAGTTGAGTAGTTCTTTTGAGGTGGAGTGAACTTCTTACTGTAGTAAGATACAGGGTGTTCAATACCCTGATCATCCTCTTGCAGCAAAACAGCCCCAGCTCCTGTATCACTTGCATCAATACAGCCATCTTAAAGGCTTAGCAAAATTTGGAGTAGCGAGAGCACTGGCTGACTTAATAGAATAGCTTTAAGTTTGTTGAAAGAGGATTCACAAAGTTATCGGTCCAGACAAATTTAACTCCCTTTTTCAGTAGGTCTGTAGAGGTGGTGATACAAGAATAGAAAAGTTAGCAGAACAAATCTCCTGTAATAACCTACCATTCCCAAAAATCCTTGTAGCTCCTTCCTACTTTTAGGTCTGGGAAGATCACTTAGTAACCTGAAAATCCTTTAGCTCCTGGTGGTGCAAAACATGTCCACTCACCAATTACGTACTCCAAGGTACTGGAACTTTAGCTTGACCCAAACTCTCACTTTGATAAATTAGCTACAAGATTAGCATGAACCAAACGCTCAAAGAAATTTACTGACATGGCATAGGTGATCTTTCCAGTTGTCACTGAAGATTAATACATCATCAATATAAACAACACACCCTGCCAAACCCTCTGTTACCAAACATTCAGTGAGCTTCTGAAATGTGAAGCTGGTGCATTCTTCATACAACATATGAGGCATTACAGAACATGCCAAAAGTCTTTCCATAGTGTTACAAAACATGAGATCTCCCTAGCACGTTCAGCTTCATAGGTACTCTGCCAGTATCCCTTTAACAAATCAAACTTACCTAAGGTGTACTCTAGCCTCTTTTCCTGATCTTGGTCCTATGCAATCTTCCACGCGAGGGAGAGGTGGTAAGTGTCTGTTTTGGTTATCTGATTAAACACGTCTAGTAGTCAATGCAAAGCCGCTGTGACCCACCTGGCTGTAGGGACTAGAAGTGACAGGAGAACTCCACTCGCTCTGACAGGGCTCAATCATCTTGTGGTCCAACAGGTAGCCAAGCTCCTTCTGGATGAGAGGAACTTTCACTGGGTTCAGCACGGTAAGGAGGTGAAGTTTAATTGGCTTTGCGTCTCTCCAACATCAGACATGATGCATCAACACAGTGGTTCTTCCTGGAGTGGCACGAAACACTTGCGGGTACTCCTGCAGTAATGCCGAAAACTCCTGCCTTTCCTCGGGAGGTAGGTGAGAAAGCTTAGTCTGCAGATCGTTCATGATATCAGTATTCTTCCCCAAACTATCACTCAGGCTCATACTGCATGGGAGATCTTCACTTGCAGACTTGGGTGGAACAGCTGCAGTGCAGACTGGATTATTCTTGTCCCGCCTGTGATATAACTTTAGCATGTTGATGTGACATAGTTGCTTGTTCTTTCTACGATCTGGTGTGGCGATGACATAGTTGACATCACTGAGTTTCTTCTCCACGAAATAAGGACCACTAAACTTGGCTTTGGAAGAAGGTTGCCCATGCACCGGTAGCAGAATCAAAATCTGATCTGGCTGAAAGTGGCGTAACCTGGACTTCTTATCATACCAAGTCTTCATCTTCTCCTGAGCAGCTCCTAAATTCTCTCTCGCCAGCTGTAAAGCAGTGGACAGCCGTTCTTTGAACTGTCATCAACATACTCCAGCAGCAGGTTGACGTCATCTTCCTCCGACAGCCAGTATTCCTTGAGTAACTTCTAAGGGGTCCTCTTACTTCATGGCCAAACAGTAGTTCAAAAGGTGAGTAAGCCCAGTGATTCATTTGGGAGATTCTCTTGCAGCAAAAACACAACGAATGGAAGACCTTTATCCCAGTCTTTCTGATGTTCCAAACAGTATTTCTTGAGCATCGATTTGAGTGTTTGATGATATCTCTCCAACGCTCCTTGGGTCTGGGGATGGTAAGCTGAAGACATTATCTGGTGGTGATGCCCAACTCTTTCAGAGACTGCTTGAAAACATTTGACATGAAATTACTTCCCCGGTCTGACTGTACCTTCCTTGGGCAGACCAAACTTTGTGAAGAACCCCAGCATTTCTTTAACCACGTTTTGCTGAGTGATATTTCTAAGTGGAATGGCTTCAGGATAACGAGTAGCCATATCAATCAGGGTCAAAACATAAGATAATCCTGAAGAAGTCTTAGGAAGAGGGCCCACAATATCCACCAAACAGACGGGTGAAGAAGGCGCCTCCAAAAGGAGGAATGGGAACTAGGAGGTGCAACCTTTTCGGTCTGATTACACTTCTCCCACAACTTGACAGGTGTGACAAGACTTACAATACCAGGAAAACATCCCTGAAGATACCTGGCTACATGTATAAGTGTTTCAAAATGCGTTGCCACAGTCTTCCTCACTCCACAGGTGTCCTGCCAAACTGGAATCATGAGCCACTCTAATGATATCCTGCCTACAAACACGAGGAATGACAACTTGATGTACAACCTCCCGTTCACAGTCGGCTGATGCTGCTGGGGGTCTCCACTTCCTCATAAGTACTCCTGACTTTACATAATAACAAGTAGAAGCACCGG
>NW_027644581.1:0-19444 GCF_032717465.1 Coenobita brevimanus
CTGACTCTTCTTCACTGTAAGCAGAGTTAGCTAGACCTTTCAACTCAGGGTCAGCAACCTGCAACTCAACCAACTCTTGACGAGACAAATTATCAACACTATGGGGTACTGCCTCATCTGGTGAGTGGTCCAAATTAGCAAGAAAAGTGTCAGCTAGGATAACATGATCATCACCATTATCCTCTAAATCACCAGTAACTTTAGACTTAGCCCTAGTGACAGCACATGCAGGGAACACATCAGGGACACCACAATCCTGGGACGCAGCCACTGGCTCACTAGACAACTGAGGAGCTGCACACACTTGACTTCCACCAATATAATTTCCAAGTAAGAAAGTTACACCTGACATTGGGAGTGTCTCAACCAACCCAACCATAACGGAACCATTAACAAAACCAGACTCTAAATTCACTCTGCACAGAGGGACAGAGAAGTAATTATTCCCTACACCTTGTAAGATTACAGTTTCATCAGAGTTATTAACATTAGAGCCTAGAACACTGGTCAGCATAAGGGATTGGCAAGCACCTGTATCACGATATATTTTAACTGATTTCCTGTCATTACTGTCCAGAGGACTGACAAAACCATCAGACAGGAAATTAGCACATCAACTCTTGAGAGTGTCACCCACGTTACTGCTCAAAAGAGGAACTCCATCATGAGAATTTAAGTTACCCGTCAAAGCAGGTTCAGTTAACTCAGTTAAAGAATTATGGGAACTCTCAAGGGTGGACACTAGACCAATTGACTGAATATTTAAAGGCTCCTCTTTGTTCACATCACGCTGTCTCCTGAAACATTTCTCCGTAGTATGACCAAGCTTACTACAATAAGTACATTTACTTTTCTGAAATCTAGAGGTGAAGCTGGTATTTACTTCCTGAGAAACACTATCCTTATTCTCTTTCCTGTTACCTGTACTCTGAGTAGAAAACATACTTACTCTCAGCTTTCCCTTTTTCTTTAGAATATCTCTTGTGAGTGAGAATACATTCATCAGCTAAAACTGCAGCATCAGACAAATTATCTGAGCTTTTCTCATCAAGATATAGGCTTACATCTTTAATAACATACCTTCTTGAAGTCCTCCATAAAATTTGAACTGTTTAAAATTTACCAAAATCAGAATCCACATTCTTAGAATTTAACCACTGCTCTAACAGATCTTCTTTGATTTTTGCATACTCAACATGGGATTGCTTATCTTGCTTGTAAGTTGTCCTAAATTTTACTCCTAGGCTTCAGGAACAAGCTCATAGGCCTTAAGAATCAAGATCTTAACTACATCATAATTATCAGATTGATCCTGAGGCAAAGACGTATAAGTTACTTGAGCTTTACTGGTGAGAATAGTTTGAAGGAGTAATTGGCTAATACTCCTTCTAATAATTAAAACCTGTAGCTACCCTCTCAAACAACTGAAAACACTTTGTTAAATCAGATTCATTAAAAGGAGGGACAGGTTTAACATTTTTAGCCACATCAAAATCATCAGAGCTAGATGATCCAGTTCCACCTTGTTTCATGCGATACTCATGTTATCTGCCTGAATCCTGGGCAAGTTCAATTTGTGCCTGTATCTGTGCCTCCTGAATACGAGCCTGAGACTCATCCTCCTTAGCATTTGCCTGAAATTCAGCCTCCTTAACACAAGCCTCCTTAGCCTGAGACTCAGCCTCCTTAGCACGTGCTTGAAATTCAGCTTCCTTCACACGAGCCTCCTGCAGGGCTAGCTGCAACTTAGCTAATTCAATCTATGTTTGTTCATTTGGAGGAGTTACATTAAACAAGGCTTTCATTAATCATGTCAACAATTTGATCTTTAGAATGATGAGAGTGAACAGCAATTCCTAAATTGTTGAGCAACAAGCTTAAGTTCATTCTTTGTTCTGTTTTCTACATCACACACCGTTTGCACATTTGAGAAAAAATCTTTGGCTTCATCAAGTGTAGTAATAGTAGACATCATGAATAAGTAACAGTCACAAAATGTCAAGCAATATCCTTATGATAATATCCTGAATATCCTGATATGAGGTCGCCAAATTTATGTTACGGAACAGAGAAAGATAATGTACACTTTAAGTGAGAGTACTAAAAATCACTACTGTCCCGTAAAATTCCAGGTTCAAAACAAAAGAGTTAGGTAAAATTGCAAGTTAAAGTTTAATGCTCAAACTAACAACAAAACATTCAGGACTCATAAGGATAATGTAATGGCAAAAAACAGGTTAAATATATGGTTAACTGCAATAGCCTCTATTAACATGAAATTAGCATGAGTAAATTTACCTAAGGCAGCCCTGATAAAATGAAAATACACTGGGTAATGCTCAGTTAATGCAAGATAAATTATTACAGATACAAAATAATATTAAAACTGGCTGACACAATGAATCCTACATAAATTACAAAATAAACTCATTAGGCCTACAACTCAACTCCTTACGCTATACAGTACAAGGAAAAATGCAATAACAGTTATACTCAAATTACACAGCCGCGAGATGGTGGGAGACTTCCGGAGCACTCACAATAATAATAATGGTACAGGGGAGGTCAGGGATGTGAACAAAATGAGGAGTAGATCTAAGTGGCAATGATGCAGAGACTGAGCTCATTATATAGGGGCCGGCAGAGCTTGATACAACTTGTAAGAAGGACGCACAAATGAAGCCATGGGGACAAAGAGTTGACAATCCCGCTCTGAACAACAGAAAGAACGACTTACTCTACTATAACGGTAGAAGGGGGGGACTGAGGCAGAACACGCTCGTGATCAAACATGCAGCATACTGTGCGTTAAAATTACACAAAGGATGATGAAATCATAGGCTATGTAACAATATATACATATATATACACACACACACACACACATATATATATATATATATATATATATATATATATATATATATATATATATATATATATATATATATATATATATATATATATATATATATATATATATATATTAACAGACAGACAGATATCAAGTTGCTCATTTGGATTCTGAAGTTTAATATTGTACTAGGAAAATGAAATATCTTTGAAATAATAAATGTTTGTTTTTATCCAACATAACTCACATAATTTTAAGAATATGCTGAGTAATACAAATGGCCGAACCATCCCATCCTGCTGTCCGAACCATCACCACTAGTAGGGATGGTTAGAACGATATATAGTCACTTGTGTTTCGTTAACTATGGCTTAAAGCTGAAAAGAGCTAACAATTTCATATTATCAACCTAAAGAGCCAAATGATGTGGCAACATTTTAACATAAACCAGATTACACTCCTGCTTAAATCTGAATTTTTATCAATATATATATTTTTTAAATGTCCGAACCATCACCGCCCTCTCCTACTATGACGGATGATTACAGGGTTTAATTTAATTATTGCCACTTTCATATTTTTTTTACTGATGAAGTATGTATTGTATATGAGAGATGTCACAATTCTTGTAACTGTATATAAATAATGTATATGTCTGTTGAGCGCTTGTGAATTCCCTATGGAAGAACTGGCGCTTTTGAAGAAAAAAAAAGAGATTATTATTATTATATTATTATTAATGAAAAAATGAATCGGGGACTGAAAATTGAAGAATATTGGTTATATACCCATGTTCAAATCTGGCAGCCCTGGAGCAGTGCCAACCGCCAACAACTGTTCATATTTGATCACTTGTTGTCACTGTCAGAGGATTTCATTCCTGTTATCGATCAGTTCATAGCTTCTCTTAACCAACGGCTGCATGCGTATGAACTGGTGTCAGGTCGCTTGGGCTGCTTCGGACGACTGGCAAAGCTATCTTCTGAAGAGCTGTCTAGAGCAGCTAAGAAATTACTGGATGTCTATCCCAACGATCTGGAGACTTCATTTCCTGAAGAGCACATCCAATTTGCTGCTTTTGCGGATATTATGCTTGCGAAAGAGCCAAACGCGTCAGCTCTGAGCTATTTCTCTACAAACTTATCCACGATAAGCAAGTGCTAGATATTTTCCCCAATGTTGAGGTAGCCCTGAGACTGTACCTGGCTGTAATAGTGAGCAACTGCAGTGCTGAGCATGTTTTTTTATATTTTTTTTTTTTTTTTTTTTTTTTTAAGCTGAAATTGATTTGAGAATCGCCTACGAACAAGCAGGACACAGGAGTGACTTGTGAATTTGACAGTCTTGAGCACTTAGTCGGACATCCTACGCTCATTGGATTTTGATGATTTAATAAGAGAATTTTCCATTAGAAAATTGCGGAAATCATTTGGATTAGGCCAGATTTCTAGAAACTGTTCGTTCAATGAACAGTGTATACAAGAGTTGAGTGGTAAGTGCATGCGTGAGTTGGATTTTTTGTTTTTTTCTCGCTTCATGATTATTCTGTTTTGTGAGATATGCTAGGAAGTGTTCAGTGCATTTCAGGGCTGCTCTGTTTTTCTTCATTCAGGGCTAATTAATGTGGAGATTTTTCAGAAAGTATCGTTTTTACCTGACCTTTATTGACATCAGTTTCTGAATGCAGTATCACAGGTCGTCGGGAGCGAGTTGTATCGTGCGAACAAGCATATCGTTGCAACAGTGCGTGGGTTAAAAATGTATTTTCATTTAGCACCATGCTAATTTGTTGCTTGGGATGGGCCCCCCACCAAAACGGGTCCCAGGCCCCCCACATCCCAAATCCGGCACTGTTATATATCTATATATCTATATCTATATCTATATATCTCTATATCTATATCTGTATCTACATATCTTTTTTATCTATATGCATATTTATATCTTTATCTATATATCTGTGTCTATACACCTGTCTATAACTATATCTATCCATATATCTATATCTATATATCTATATCTATATCTCTATATATCAATATACCTATATCTATATCACTGTCTATATACCTATATCCGTATATCTATATCTATATATATCTATATCCTTATCTATTTATCTATATCTATATTACTATATCTTTATCTTTTTATCTCAGTATCTAAATATCTATATCTACATCTATATATTTATATCTATATACTATATATCTATATCTATATCAATATCTATATATCTATATCTATGTCCACATTTTTATATTTATATCTATATATCTATATTTCTATATCCATATATCTATATCTATATCTGTATACCTATTTCTATATCTGTATATCTATATCTATACATCTACATCAATACCTATATATCTATATCTCAATCTATATCTGTATCTATCTATCTATAATTACCTATATATCAATATCTATATCTATATTGGTATATCTATATCTATATATCAATAACTATATCTATATATAGATATACTTTTGATATAGATATGTATAGATATATCATCATCATCATCAGCCGTTGAGGTCCACTGCAGGACCGGCCTATCCCTACCGAAGCAGGGACGATACAAGCCAATGTATCTCTACCCAGTGGCTTAGGCTGTCTGGTAGAGACTGTATGTAGGGTGAGAAGTCCTTGTATGTGTATTTGTTGTGTTGTAGTGGCTTTGGATGTGTGTGTAGTCTGTGAACCAAGTGTAATCGGCCCGCCTTAAGGCGATTGGGTGTATGCATACTAGTATGCGACACTGGTTCAACCACAGCACCCCTTATGTCCACCAAAGTAGCAAGTGGCTCGGTGAACGATTCCCAAAGTTTTTACAACTCTGGCGGGAGGCGAACCCTCGTCCACCAGCGTGCGAAATGCACACTGTACCACTGTACCACAGAGGCTCCATGTATATATATATATATATATAGAGAGAGAGAGAGAGAGAGAGAGAGAGAGAGAGAGAGAAATATATAGTTATATATAGATATACAGATAAAGATTTATATAGATAGATATTTATATAGATATAGATAGAAATAGAGACATAAAATATAAATATATATATATATATATATATATATATATATATATATATATAGAGAGAGAGAGAGAGAGAGAGAGAGAGAGAGATCTGTAGATACTGTTTATATTTTTACATAGCCTATGATTTCATCATCCCTTGTATAATTCTAACTTATGATACAGTTTTGTTCATGATTGCATCATCCTTTATATGATCCTAATGTACAGTATGCTGCATGTTTCTTCACGATTCGCCACGTGGCTTCCATTGTGACCAGGCTGGCGTGTTCTACCGCACTCCCCCATTCTCCCCCTTATGGTAGAGTTAGTCGTTCTTTCTGTTGTTCAGAGCAGGATTGTCAACTCTTCGTCCCCTATGCCTTCATTTAAGCGTCCTTCTTACAAGTTGAATCAAGCTCTGCCGGCCCCTATATAATGAGCTCAGTCTCTGCATTAGTTGCCACTTAGATCTACTCATTCTGTTTACATCTCTGTCCTCTCCTGTACAGTATATTATTATTTTTGTGAGTACTCAGGAAGTCTCCAGCCATCTAGCTGCTGTATAATTTGAGTATAAGTGTTATTACCATTTTTCTTGTACTGTATAGCCTAAGGCATTAATTCGTAAGCCTGGTAAAGTTTTTATGATTCTTATTGGTTCCATACTGTCAGCCAGTGTTAGTAATATTTTGTATCTGTAATAATATTATATCTTGCTTTAACTCAGCATTATCCGGTTTTCTCATTTTATCAGGGCTGACTTAGATAAATTTGCTCTTGCTAAATTCGTGTTAATAGAGGCTATTGCAGTTAACCATATATGTAACCTGTTTTGCCATTACATTATCCTTATGAGTCCTGAATGTTTAGTTGTTAGTTTGAGCATTAAACTTTAACTTGTAATTTTACCTAAGTCTTTTGTTTTGAACCTGGAACTTTGAGGGACAGTAGCGATTTTAGTATTCTCACTTGAAGTGTTCATTATCTTTCTCTGTTCCATAACATTAATTTGGCGACCTCTTATCAGGATATTCAGAATATAATCATAAGGATACTGCTTGATATTTTGTGACTGTGATTTATTCATGATGTCTACTATTATTACTCTTGATGAAGCTAAAGATTTTTTGTCAAATGTGCAAACAGTGTGTGATGTAGAAAACAGAACAAAGAATGAACTTAAGCTTGTTGCTCAACAATTGGGAATTGCTGTTCGCTCTCATCATTCTAAAGATCAAATTGTTGGCATGATTAATAAAAGCTTGTTTAATGTAACTCCTTCAGATAAGCAAACACAGATTGAAATAGCTAAGTTTCAGCTAGCCCTGCAGGAGGCTCGTGCTAAGGACGCTGAGTTTCAGGCACGTGCTAAGGAGGCTGAGTCTCAGGCTCGTATTCAGGAGGCACAGGCACAGGCTCAGGCACAAATTGAACTTGCTAGGATTCAGGCAGACCATGAGTATCGCATGAAACAAGGTGGAACTGGATCATCTAGCTCTGATGATTTTGATGTGGCTAAAAATGTTAAACTTGTCCCTCCTTTTAATGAATCTGCTTTAACAAAGTATTTTCAGTTGTTCGAGAGGGTAGCTACAGGTTTTAATTAGCCCAAAAAGTATTGGCCAGTACTCCTTCAGAGTGTTCTCACCGGTAAAGCTAAAGTAACTTATGCATCTTTGCCTCAGGATCAATCTGATAATTATGATGTAATTAAGAGCTTGATTCTTAAGGCCTATGGGCTTGTTCCTGAAGCCTATAGAGTAAAATTTAGGACAACTTATAAGCAAGATAAGCAATCCCATGTTGAGTATGCAAAAATCAAAGAAGATCTGTTAGAGCAGTGGTTAAATTCTTAGAATGTAAATTCTGATTTTGATAAATTTAAGCAGATGATTTTGCTGTAGGAATTCAAGGTGTATTAATAAAGATGTAAGCCTATATCTTGATGAGAAAAGAATAGATAACTTGTCGGATGCTGCAGTTTTAGCTGCTGAATATGTTCTCACTCACGAGATATTCTAAAGAAAAAGGAAAGCTGAGAGTAAGTACGTTGCCTCTACTCAGAGCACAGGTAACAGGGAAGAGAATAAAAATGGTGTTTCTCAGGAAGTAAATACCAGCTACACCTCTAGATTTCAGAAAAGTAAATGTACTTATTGTAGTAAGCTTGGTCATACTATGGAAAAATGTTTCAGGAGACTGCGTGATTAAATATTCATTCAATTGGTCTAGTGTCGACCCTTGAGAGTTCCCAGAATTCTTTAACCGAGTTAACTGAACCTGTTTTGAGGGGTAAATTAAATTCTCATGATGAAGCTCCTCTTTTGAGCAGTAACGTGGGTGACACTCTCAAGAGTTCATGTGCTATTTTCCTGTCTGATGGTTTTGTCAGTCCTCTGGACAGTAATGACAGGAAATCAGTTAAAATATATCGTGATACAGGTGCTTGCCAATCTCTTATGCTGACCAGTGTTCTAGGCTCTAATGTCAATTCCTCTGATGAAACTGTAATCTTACAAGGTGTAGGGAATAATTACTTCTCTGTCCCTCTGTGCAGAGTGAATTTAGAGTCTGGTTTTGTTACTGGTTCCGTTATGGTTGGGTTGGTTGAGACACTCCCAATGTCAGGTGTAACTTTCTTACTTGGAAATGATATTGGTGGAAGTCAAGTGTGTCCAGCTCCTCAGTTGCCTCTCCTGAGTGAACAAGTGACTGCTACCCAGGATTGTGATGTCCCTGACAAATGTGTTCTACTGAAAATGTGCTGTCACTAGGGCTAAGTCTAAAGTTACTGGTGACTTACAGGATAATGATGATGATGATGTTATCCTAGCTGACACTTTTCTTGCTAATTTGGACCACTCACCAGATGAGGTAGTACCCCGTAGTGTTGATAATTTGTCTCAAGAGTTGGTTGAGTTGTAGGTTGCTGACCCTGAGTTGAAAGGTCTAGCTAACTCAGCTTGCAGTGAGGAAGAGTCAGCTGGTGCTTCTACTTGTTATTATATAAAGTCAGGAGTACTTATGAGGAAGTGGAGACCTCCAATAGCATCAGCCGACTGTGAATGGGAGGTTGTACATCAAGTTGTCATCCCTCGTGTTTGTAGGCAGGATATCATTAGAGTGGCTCATGATTCCAGTTTGGCAGGACACCTTGTAGTGAGGAAGACTGTGGCACGCATTTTGAAACACTTCTACTGGCCAGGTATCTTCAGAGATGTTTCCTGGTATTGTACGTCTTGTCATACCTGTCAAGTTGTGGGAAGCGTAATCAGACCGAAAGGTCGCACCTCTAGTTCCCATTCCTCCTTTTGAGGCGCCATTCACCCGTGTGTTGGTGGATATTGTGGGCCCTCTTCCTAAGACTTCTTCAGGATTTTCTTATGTGTTGACCCTGATTGATATGGCTACTCGTTATCCTGAAGCCATTCCATAGAAATATCTCAGCAAAGAACATGGTTAAGGAAATGCTAGGGTTCTTCACCAAGTTTGGTCTGCCCAAGGAGGTACAGTCAGACCTGGGAAGTAATTTCATGTTAAATGTTTTCAAGCAGTTTCTGAAAAAGTTGGGCATCACACACAGATCACGTCTTCAGCTTACTATCCCCAGACTCAAGGAGCGTTGGAGAGATTGTCACGGGGTTTTTATATTATCACGGTAGTTTTTGAAATAAATGGTTAAATATTATTTAAATTGATATTAATATTCAATAATATTGAAGAGCAGAGACAATGATTGTCTTGCTACATCAAGCAACGATTACTTTACGCTGGCTTGTGCACGATTCTCTAAGAACGAGAATTTATAAACTTTCTCAACAGTACACAGCATAGACTAATTACTCACAAATTGCTGAATTAGTAATGTTAGACTTGGAGAAATTTACTTCAACACTGACAATATATAACTTATACTAATAATAATACTCAGGTTCTTTCTGATGCTTTTAACTCCTAGGTGGCACAACGGATTTTAAGTTAATACAACAAGACTGGTCTAAGTACCAGTTATGAATAGTAAAAAGTTTATGCAAGCTAGGAGCTATATGGAAATAAGCTTAATTTGGAGATTTGAAACAAGAATTTTCTTTAAATTAAGCTCAAGAAAGAACTGTTAAATTTATTGATTACAAAAATAAATTTAACGTTACATTTCAAATCAAATCAATGAGACCGCACTCACTCACTCACACACGAGCTAAATACTTACGCCTAGGAAAAACACCTTAATTAAACTCTTAAAACTAGGATTACAAAAAGGAAATACCGGTCGATGAATGCTGTGTATCACCCGGGGTGGGAGTACTGGATTAACTGTACTAGTGGAGCTTGGGTGCTAGCTGACCTCTCACACTTCTTGAGCACAGGACCTTTCTCCGTCACAACAAACACGCGACTGAATTCAAAATACATTGTATGGGCAGGACGCACAAGCCACCGGAAGAAGGCGTGGCTAACGGTTGAGGCAAGCAGGGGCGAACAATAAAGAAACAATTGTATCGCTCAGTAGAGCACTTAGTGACGTGCATTAAATCGGTCACTTTTGAACAGTGACGAATGTTTTGAAAAGTATACCCCGAAATGGAGAGAGAAACGGTTAACTGAGCGATACACAGTGAGTTTTCCACTAATAGTTCGTGGCTTCTCACAAAAGGGAAATGTCGCGAATTGATTTGTGACATTACGCCCCTACAAAATTAAATTTTTTCCTTATGGGAAAAAATTTGTGGATATATATATATGTACACATCCTAAGTCATTCACACAAGATTCACACTGTGGTGTGTGTGCTATCCTGCTACAGGAGAAAGTCGCAGTCGCCAGTGAGCGAAAAAACCTCGTATTTACGTTAATAGAAGCAAGCTTGAGGGAAAAACTCCGTGACGACGGTGAAAATCCTGTACTCAGGTCAAACTGAGCGAAAAGTCGCTACATTTACACTGACAACTAATTGTTGTGTAGCGTGGTGTATGTAATACACGGTGTAGGTGTGACAGTTGTAGTGTAACTGTACCTACGTGTAAAATGACACAGTAAATAATAATATGGCGACGACGAAGGCAGAGGAGAAGAGGCGGCAGCGTGCGGCAGACGATCAGCTGGCCGCACAGCAAAACTGCTACACCCATTGCTGAACCTGCAAAACCAATTAAGGTGGAGCATCAAAAGTGTCAATGAGACAAAATTCTTATTAAGTTACAATTACTCTCTCTGCCCAGCAGTCAGTGCTACGACGTACATTCGAGGTCGCCATTAATTATAGCACACGATTATGGTCGGCAAGTTGAGAATCCTTGTGCAAACTCGGGTCTTCCATAGCCTCGAACTGCACACGGGTCCTCAACCTGTGCCTTAACCTACAGTACTTATATTAGTATCGGGGAGCTGAGAATCCTTGTGCAAACTTGGGTCTTCCATAGCCTCAAGTTGCCTCTGCGGACTTCTCACTTCCCCCTTAACCTACAGTACTTATATTAGTATCGGGAGCTGAGAATCCTTGTGCAAACTTGGGTCTTCCATAGCCTCAAGTCGCCTCTGCGGAGTTCTCTCTCGAACTTCCCCCTTAACCTACAGTACTTATATTAGTATCGGGGAGCTGAGAATCCTTGTGCAAACTTGGGTCTTCCATAGCCTCAAGTCGCCTCTCAACTTCCCCCTTAACTTACGGTACATAATATGTATGTACAGGCCCTGGACATAATGTGTCCTGTGGGGCCAATGGGCGAGACGTCAGGTCTGCACCCACTTCACCACTACCCTGTCTCTCAACTGACTCAGAGATTACAGGTGTGGTTACAAATGGCACAGGAAGGGCATGTCCCTGATTAGTGGTGTTACTTTGACACACACTGCAGGAATGGACAAAACTATCTATGTCCCGTCCCATCCCTGGCCAGAAAAAGTCAGCTCGGATACGGCCCTGGGTCTTCCTTTTGCCCATGTGACCTCCTGAGGCTGAACAATGACCCCATTGTAACACTGCTAGGCGGTACTTGGCGGGAACGACAAACTGCAGTCGAACCTCGCCCTCGGGTGTTCGTGACTCACGGTAGAGCCGTCCTTGTTTACGAAGGAACTTGGCTCGACCTCCCCGTGAATACTTAATCACTCGACCCTTTTGTTTGTTCCGCACGGCAGCAAGTGTCGGGTCAGAATGTTGTTCTTGTACAACAAGTTGACTACACATCAGATCTTGCGGCGATTCAATGATCACTGGGGTGACACAGTCTGGAGCCTCAGCCATGGCTCGTGTTACCGCAGCAGCCGAAGTCTGAGTAGCGTCATCGGAGCAACTATCCTTGACTCCATTAATATTTCCAATGATGAGGTCAAATAAAGGTTCTGGCATGACAACTGCAAGTGTCGTACCAGTATAAAATGGAGATGCCACCTGGATACATGCCTCAGGGAACAATCTCACTGATCCATCAATAAGGTTTGCATGGATCTGTCGACCTGTATACTGCTCAGGCCGAACTAAACTCTGCTTGACAGAGCAACCTGAGGAACCATTGTCTCTCAGGACCTTCACAGGAATGCCTCCCACAAACCCTGGCTGAACAAGGAAGGTACTGTCACCTGTGGGAGGGCCTGTGGAGGAAGCAGCTAGCCACTCATGAGGCTGCTGAATTGATGCGGCAAACATTGTGCCTTGAGGGTTATATTGGGAAGATGGAACATTGGCCATCTGTGGAGGGGGGTTCACTGTCACTGTGGGACTAGTGAACTGTGGGGAAGTACCCACACTGGTAGGGACGTGACCACCGTGCTGCTGCTGAGGAATGAAGGCTGCATTCGCTTCCTGCCTCTTTTGAGCTGGTGGTGAAAAAGTTTGTCCCGACGGTCGGTTGCGTGGCTGATACTGCTGCTGGTTAGGGTACTTGTTGTACCTCTTCCACTCAGGTTTCTGAGTGTTTTGCCCCTGGTCCTTCCACTGCGGTTTTGGACCTTGGCCATTACTCTGAGAATGGCCTTGGTTGCTGGGATTCAGTCTGAGACGGCTTCCCAGACTTGGCAGTATCTTTTCTGCTCCAGGTGTTTTGCTTACGAGTTTGATACCCGTATGCAGTAAAGAATGCGTCAGCCTTCTCTGCCATTTGGCTGGCATCTTTCACCTGGCAGATCTTAAGCTGTGCTATGAGCTCAGCAGGCCACGACCTCTCTAGCTGTGTACGCAGCATAAGGTCAATTATCCCCTCACGCGTGGAAGGAGTTTCATCTTTCTCCATCCACTCATTTAAGTAAGCTGTGAGACGATCAAGGAACTGAACAGCTGTCTCCTTGTCTTGGAGACGAGCTCGCATGAACTGAACTTTGGCGTCGTCTACTGTGAGACCATACGCCTTAATGAGTGCAGCTTTCATCATCTCATATGTGAGATTGTCTCCACGAATTCTGTGGAGAATATCGAGGGCAGGGCCCTCAAATAGGCTAAGAAACTGAAGCCGCTTAGCTGCCTCATCCAGTTGATACATGTCTGCCATGTCCTCAAAACGAGCTATGTACGGCTCGATTCGCTCGCTTTCCTTGTATGAAGGAAGCTTGATGCGTGGGGTCGCCAGGACATGTGCAGGGAGAAAGCTCGTGGAGCTTGGACCAACTGCACCAGACGTGTCTGAAGCCAAGGAATCTCGCTTGAGCTTCAGCACTTCAAGTTCATGTTTTTCGCGTGCCTCACGTTCGGCACGTTCGTGCTCTCGTTCTCTCTCGTTGTTGTAACTCGTATTGACGTTCTCTCTCTCGTTCCTCACGTTGATCTCGCTCATGTTCTAAGTCGAGTTCGCGCTGTTTCTGCTCATGTTCGCGCTGTTCTCGCTCGTATTCGCGCTGAATCTTACGCTCTTCACGGGCATCATTCTCGCTGCTGCTCCTGATTATGCCGTGAGAGTATATACTCTTTAATTTCGGTTGGGTCCGAAAGACCCATTTCTTTGGCTTCCTGTAAAAATACAGTAGTAGCCATGGCGCTAATTTATTAAGCAAACCGAAACTGAGTACTGACTGCTTCGCAAACAAATGCTAATAAACACAAGTAAAGAATACAGACACAAGCTAGTGGTGACCAGTCTTATCTAGTTAACTGGCAAAGATTAAAGCAAAAATGCAAATAACTAAGAACTCAATAATTAACACAATGGGTACAGCACTACCCAGGAGCGAATAAAATCGTCTGGCGTTACCAAAAATAAAGTACTAAATAGAGTTAAGTACTCTATTGATTAATAAAGCAAAAATTCACTTGCTAAATTAACGGTAAACACCAGTAAACTTGTGCCTATAAACTTTAATGATAAATACCTAAATATGAATGAGTGAGCACTATCTCGTGAATAGCTTTAGAGCTAGGAGTTAATATCCTGGAATGAGGTCGCCAATTGTCACGGGGTTTTTATAATATCACGGTGTTTTTAAAATAAATGCTTAAATATTATTTAATTGATAATAATATTCAATAATATTGAAGAGCAGAGACAATGATTGTCTTGCTACATCAAGCAACGATTACTTTACGCTGGCTTGTGCACGATTCTCTAAGAACGAGAATTTATAAACTTTCTCAACAGTACACAGCAGAGACTAATTACTCACAATTGCTGAATTAGTACTGTTAGCCTCTGGAGAAAGTTACTTCACCCCTGACAATAAATAACTAATACTAATAATAATATCAGGTTCTTGCTGATGCTTTAACTCCTAGGTGGCACAACGGATTTTAAGTTAATACAGCAAGACTGGTCTAAGTACCAGTCTAGGAGCTATGTGGGAAATAAGCTTAATTTGGAGAAATGAAACAAGATTTTACTTTACATTAAGCTCAAGAAAAGGAACTGTTAAATTTATTGATTACAAAAAATAAATTTAATGTTACATTTCAAATCAAATCAATGAGACCGCACTCACTCACTCACACACGAGCTAAATACTTACGCCTAGGAAAAACACCTTAATTAAACTCTTAAAACTAGGATTACAAAAAGGAAATACCGGTCGATGAATGCTGTGTATCACCCGGGGGGTGGGAGTACTGGCCAACTGTACTAGTGGAGCTTGGGTGCTAGCTGACCTCTCACACTTCTTGAGCACAGGACCTTTCTCCGTCACAGCAAACACGCGACTGACTTCAAAATACATTGTATGGGCAGGACTCACAAGCCACCGGAAGAAGGCGTGGCTAACGGCTGAGGCAAGCAGGGGCGAACAATAAAGAACAATATTATCGCTCAGTAGCGCACTTAGTGACGTGCATTAAATCGGTCACTTTTGAACAGTGACGAATGTTTTGAAAAGTATACCCCGAAATGGAGGGAGAAACGGTTAACTGAGCGATACACAGTGAGTTTTCCACTAATAGTTCGTGGCTTCTCACAAAAGGGAAATGTCGCGAATTGATTCGTGACACCAGCCACTTTTACACGGCATCAGAGACTCTCTCGGCCACGGGCAACCATATCATCTGGACACACACACACACACACACACACACACACACACACAGGCACGACGCGCACGCACACGCACACCGCGGCTCGGTTATTTCACCGGGTTTGGTATTGATCAGTGTTGGGGGAGGTGGTCAAAGTTCAGATGGATATTTTTTCCTATTTTTAGATTTTTTTAAATAGTAAGGGCATAAATTTTTAGCCATCTCAATGTGGGGACAGCTCTAGTATTTTATTCCACCTAACGACAAACGACTTTATTTTATCAGTATTAAATTAGAGTTTTTTATTACTGTTATTTTTTTTTTTTTTGCTCAATAATTCATAAACGAACTTTCTTATCCTGTTATACACGCCAGGTGGGATAGTGGGTCAAGGCGCTCCAACAAGTGGAAACCCACAAGGGATTTCATCAGAGGATTTTTTTTTTTCCTCAGGCGATTCTATTGAAGAGCGAGTGAAGCTGTACACCTTCCCCCTAAATGTCGAGATTAATAAGCCTTGTCCAGGGTCCCTATGCTTCTGATGGGGGCAGAAAAAAGGCTGAATGATTGTCAGGGATTCACGGGGACTTGGTGTGGAAGAGTGGAGGATATCCAGAGTTTTTTTTTATCCTTTACACATTAAAGACGTGCCAATAATATATACAGTATGTACAGGGATACAAACAATCCTTGGTATAAAAAAAAAAAAAAAAAAAAAAAGTCTTCTTAATCTCCAACAATCTTCACAGTCACCACAATCAGTCCAGTGGGAAATCCAATGGAGAAGTAGGACACTAGTGTCTTGACTTTGGCGGGACTCGCAGCTTTCTACCCGTGTGCCATGCCTTCGCTCTCCTTCCCTCGTTACCTCTGACTAGGCTTTGTGCATATCTATCCTCATTCTAAAAACATCTTACGCTCATACCATTACACAAAACATACAAAAAAGCATTTACCAATATCTATACTATATTAAATAAATTCTTGGAAAATAATTTACAACTAAATTACTACAAAAAACACTTAGCAAAAGCCAATACAAAAGACCCAAAGCAAGAAGCTCGACACTATTCCGACACCTCGAACTTTATCTCAGTCGAGATCAACGAAACATTCCGACGGAAGCAATGAACTACTATAAAAGTGCACCCATAAACACGAACATCAAACAATAATCCAGATATAAGGAAAATACATATTCACCAGTTTAGTCCTTTCATTAATCGTATGTGATAATGGTAGATAAACATACAAACTTTGACAAACCGAATTATTGTAGTCATTATTTTCCAGGCACATTAATTTTGTTCAAAATAATTTTCAGATAGCAATATATGCCTCCGTTTTTTATATATGTGTTTAAATGTCAGGACCAACTTGCCTAACCCCAGGCTCCTACGCTCCTCGTGGGGCAACGCAGGATTGGATGATAGATGGATGGATGGTTTACTTATTTATTCATTTTCATATTATATATTAGATATATCATATATCTCTTACCTACATTTATATTATTCATTATTTATTTTATATTTTGGTATTGGTTCTTTGTGGTAGGTGTGGGCGCTCACCATCCACTCACTCGATGTAGTGCTGCTCTCGGGTGTCTGCCTTTTCCTCTCCTCCATCCCTCTTTCCTTCCATCCTCGTCTGTCTTTCTTTCCTTCAGTCTTTCCTCGTCCTTCTGCCGACGGGTGACTTTACACTCCTTCTTTCGTCTTTCTTTCCTTCATTATTTCCTTTTCCTTCTGCCTGTGGGTGACTCTACACTGAGTGACAAGCCAAATGGTTTCCTGTACATCACGAAACCATTTACTACGCTGGGTGGTAACAATATAACCATATTTTGGCGCCTGGTGGTTCAGTGGGTAATTATTGCGCTCCAGTGGGATTGAGCTGGTGAAGGTTTATATCCAAGGGATGGTTGGGGTTTATTGCTCACGTAATGCCACTCAGGGATGAGTGAGGCTGGTCACTCTCATCTTAAATGTCAGGACCAACTGCCTAGCCCCGGGCTCCTAAGCTCCTCATGGGGCAACGTAGGATTGGATGATGGATGGATGGATGGATGGTATTGGTTCTGGAGGACTGGGGTAATGGTGAATGTTGAGGTGGTGACTTTATATCACAGATTTTCTACAATATTCTCTGAATACATTTTTATAGTCCTGTCTCCCAGGAGTGATCCTTTTTACTTGAACTTTATTACCATGTTTTTTAGTACTGACAGGTGCTGGAGGCGGACACCTTCGTGTGCTAGAACACATAAAACCAAGACCCTCAACTGCCTGGTCATACAGACATTCCTCAACTACTTTCTTGTCCCACCAAAGGAGGATGACTTGCAGGAGAAGACCGCCTTAAACTTACAGTCCATCGGGTTCAGGTTTCAGATGAAACTTGGGTACTGCTAACAGTACTACTACTTCTACTACTACTGCTAGTACTTCTGCTACTATTGCTACTACTACTACTACTACTACTTCTGCTACTACTATTACTGCTACAGTACAAACACTGCAATTATTATTACTACTACAACTATGCCAACACAACGGTTGCTACTACTACTTTGATTTTTTCTGTTTATTTTTTATTATCCTTTCTTCGTGCCGAAAAATGTCCATACAGGGTCATTCTTGTATATTTTATGTTGCGATTATATATATATATATATATATATATATATATATATATATATATATATATATATATATATATATATATATATATATATATATATATATATATATATATACACGGCATATAATTTACCTATTTAGACTTCACAGAACATACATATTGACATCTTTTATCATAAAATTTCAGTCGCTCGGTATTTTTGGTGTACTCTATTTTTTTTCCCCCTTCCTATAATCAGCACTCCTCTAGAATATCAATGAGGGCTCTCCAGCCTCTTCACTAAGTGGGTGTGGGAGGGGGACATGTCCCTCAGAGGGTGAATAAAATAGTTTTGAGAGAGAGAGAGAGAGAGAGAGAGAGAGAGAGAGAGAGAGAGAACAGAGGGTGAATAAAATAGTTTTGAGAGAGAGAGAGAGAGAGAGAGAGAGAGAGAGAGAGAACAGAGGGTGAATAAAATAGTTTTGAGAGAGAGAGAGAGAGAGAGAGAGAGAGAGATAAGGAGATCATATTTGTTAGGGGGTTAACAAGAAGCAGACATTTATTCATTTACTGGAGAAGGAAACTAAAAGTTCCTTTCCAGAAATGCCCTTAGTGCCCTGGGATGGTCGGAGAAAAATAGCATTTAACCTAATTCTTTATTCATATCAATCAATCAATCAATCATTTCCTGTGGCACCCTCGGGGATGCATAGGGCCTCGATGAACTCACACCACCACATCCTATCTTGTGCTAACTCCTCAAGATCTCCCCAACACTCATCTCCAGCTTCCCGTCTCATTGTCCTCACCCACGTCTCTTTTGGCCTTCCTCTACCTCTCCTACCAAGTGCCACCCACCCTGGTGTACCTCGTACTATTCCCTGTCTCCTATACACATGTCCCAGCCATTTCCATCGTGAGAATCTAACATATTCATCGATCGGCTGCACTCCCGTTATTTCTCTAATTCTACTATTTGGTATCCTTTCCCACCACTTAACTCCTAATATTCTTCTAAGTGCTTTATTTTCAAACACCAAGAATTTATTTTCCATAGTCACTGTGCTGTACCAAGACTCGTGTCCATAAATTAAGATACTCCTAACCATTACCTTATAAAGTTTGATTTTTGTATGCACAGAGAAATTGTTATTATTCCAAATATTTTTAAGCATTCCCATTGCCTGATTAGCCTTCTTTAACCTTTCCTCGAATTCAAAGTTCAAAGAACCATCCTTGGCTAAATAAGTACCTAAATATTTAAACCTATCAACTTGCTTTACAACCATACCTCCAATTACACATTCCTGCGCATTTTCCATATTCATATTGATTATTTCAGTTTTTCCACAATTAATAACCAAACCCACCTTGCGACCTTCACTCACCAAACAGTCCAACACTCTCTGCATCTCTTCTGGACCATCACAAATCAAAACTATATCATCTGCATAATCTAAATCCAAAAGTTTCCTGTTCTCTCCCCAAAGTATACCTGCAGTTTCTGTTCAAC
>NW_027644582.1:0-4995 GCF_032717465.1 Coenobita brevimanus
ACCCTCCATCCTCTCCACATGGCCAAACCACCTCAGTGTGTTCCTCATAACGCCTTCCTATCACATCCACATCAACACCACAACGTTCCTTTATATCCTCATTTGTCAGCCTATCTCTCCATGTGACTCCACAGGCTCCTCTTAAATAACTCATTTCCACTGCTCTCACTCTTGACTTGTGTCCTTCCAACAACGTTCAAGCTTCACTTCCGTACGTTAGAGTTGGTATCACAATACTGTCATGTAGTAACTTTTTCACTTCATGCTCACTTCCCTGTTTCTTATCACTGCTTTCAAAGAACCAGCAACCTTTCTTCCCTGCTGTACCCTTTCAAGCACTTCACCCTCCAAACCTCCATCCTTACTCATCACACTACTCAAGTACTTAAATGTACTCACATTTTCCAATTCCTCACCATCCAACCTCGCTGTACATTCACTGACTTCACCTCTCTCAAAGACCATCACTTTTACTCTTCCCTACATTCACCTTCAGATTCCGTTTCTTACACACTCTCCCAAACTCATCCACGAAGCCTTGCAGCTCCCCTTCATCTTCACTCAACAACACAGTATCATCTGCAAACAACAGTACAGGGAGTTTCCAAACACTATCCTCTCTCACCAGGGCCACTCCAACATCCACTGCCCCACCTTGTACCTTTTTTATTACCCCATCCATGTACAGATTGAACAACCATGGAGACATGACACATCCCTGTTTCAACCCAACTTTCAAAGAGAAAAATTCACTTAGTTCACCATCCACTCGCACTGCAGCCTTCGCACCATCATACATACTCTTCACAGCATTCAACAACTTCCCATCTACTCCATATATTCTTAACACTTTCCACAATCCTTGTCTATCCACCCTGTCATATGCTATCTCCAAATCCATGAAAGCCACATACAACTTCTTTCCCTTCTCTAGAACCTTTTCCACTAAAGATCTAAGAATGAATATCTGATCTACACAACCTCTTCCCTTCCTAAAGCCTCCCTGTTCTTCTCCAACTAATTTCTCTGTTCTTTCTCTAACTCTGTCAATAAGTATCCTACCATACACTTTTCCTATTATATTAAGAAGACAAATGCCCCTATGATTACCACACACTTCTTTTTCCCCTTTTCCTTTGTACAAGGGAATAATTCTACCTGACTTTCAATCCTCCGGGACTCTACCTTCCTCCCAGGCTAATCTGCACATCTTCCACATCCATTCTACTACTATCTCTCCCCCATGCTTCAGCATTTCACCACACACTCCATCAATTCCTGGGGCTTTCCCCGATTTAACTTTCTTCATTGCTTCCACAACTTCTATCCTACTGATTTCTTCCTGTCTTCTCACCTCCCTCCTTCTCCCAGCCATTCCCCAGCCACTTATACTCGCATTACTTCCATCCTCTACGTTCAACAATTCCTTAAAGTGTTCTCTCCATCTGCTCACTTTTTCTCCCTTCTCCACTAGTAATCTACCATTTTTATCTTTCACTCCCCTGCTAACTTCACTTCCACCTTGTCTTACTCTTTTCACCTCTTTCCAGAACATTTTCTAACAGTCCCTCCACTTTACACTCAAATTCCTTCCAAATTCCTCATCCACTCTCTTCCTACTCTCTCTTACTAATCTTTTCACCTCTTTCTTTCTTTCTACATATAACTCTTTCTTCCGCCTCTCAACTTCTTCCACGCCCCTATTTCTCATCCATTCATTGTATGCTTTCTTATTTTCTGCCACAGCCTGTATCACCTCTTTCAGTCCACCACGCTGTTCCTTCCACCCCCTCCGTCTTCTCTTCCTTCCACACACCACATCACATGCTGCACATATTTCTTCTGTAAATATGCTACACACACCTTCCACGTCTCCCATCTGCTCCAATTCATATTTGCCCAATCGTTCCTCCACTTCTCTCTTATACTCTGCCTGTTTTCTCATCCTCTTGTAACCTTTCCACTCTCCTTGCAACTACTCCTTCCTCTCGTCTTTCCCTTCTTCTATTTCTCCATTCTAATTGGACCTTGATTCTGGCCACCACCAAGTAGTGGTCAGAAAGTCCACTCCCCCAACCTCTATAAACTCTTGCATCCAATACACATCTTCGCATCCTTTCATCCACACACACATAATCAATCATTGCCTTCCTTTCGTTCAGTTCCACCACCCACCCTTCTCATCACTCGCCATGTATACCTGTGGATCATTTTATGCCTGAAGAGGGTATTGGCTATCACCACACCCCTCCCAGCACAAAAGTCCACTAACTCACTCCCATTCTCATCTATCTCAGCAGGCACACCCCACTCACCAACTATTCCATCCACCTTCGCATTCCCAACTTTACCATTCATATCACCAATCAAAAACACCCTCTCATTCCTTCCAAACTTTTCCATGCACACTTCTACATTTGTCCAGAACTCTTCTCTCACTCTTCTAGCACGATCTTGTGTTGGCGCATACACACACACAATCGCCCACATTTGTATTCCAACTTTCAACTTTACCCACACAATCCTTGACCCAACTGATCCATACTGTCTTATGCTCTTCTTGCATCTTTTACTCACAACTATACATACTCCTTCCTTTGCCCTCTCATTCTCACCTACTCCTGCACATATACCCCATCCATACTCCCATTCTCTCACACTTTCTCCTCTCCATTTTGTTTCAGTTATTCCACATACATCCACTTTCGCACCCTCAAGCACCTGGACAATCTCTCTCTCTTTCACCTCATCATTCGCTCCTCTTACATTCCAAGTACCCATTACCAAGTCCTTTGTCCGGTCCTGGGTCGTCATCGTTTGGTCAGTCCTTGTCCGAGGCTTATTGTTTGTTTTTTTTAGTTAGTTGTTTTCCGGGGAGGGGCACTAACCCTCCGCCAACCCTTTTAGTCGCCTTTTACGACAAGCAGGGATATATATTTATATACTTTATATATATATATATATATATATATATATATATATATATATATATATATATATCATCAGCCGTTTGAGTATCCACTGCAGGACCGGCCTATCCCGACTGAAGTCGGGACAATAAAGCCAATGTATCTCTACCAAGTGGCTTAGGCTGCCTAGTAGAGATTGTATGTAGGGTGAGAAGTGCTTGTTAGTGTAATTGTAGTGTTGGAGTGGCTTTGGATGTGTGTGTAGTCTGTGAACCAAGTGTAATCGGCCCACGCAAGCCGACTGGGTGCAAGCATACTTTACAGTAAGCGACACTGGTTCAACCACAGCACCCCTGGTGTCCACCAATGCAGTTCATGGCCGGGTGAACACTCCCAAAGTTTATTATATATATATATATATATATATATATTTGTCCTTAGCTATATAACTATGGCAACTCATAATGACAGCCGGGACATCCTGGGACCCCCAGTACCCCATCAATGGGTGATCTTGGATGGTTTCACCCTTCTCCATAACGTCGCCGAGGTGAACATCTATGAATATCCAAAATTTCATGTTCTATTAAACACTATGGCAGTGTCCAACGACTTTGAGACACCGGGGGCTGTCTCTCCTGTGGTGGACAGCCCTTAATATCCCGCCATGCTTATAATTTGGCAAGAGTGAAGCTCTACACTTGTGCAAAACCTGTTTTTTCCAGGAAAAAAACTGGCCATAATGGTTTTGAGTTGGAAATATGTAAGCTGATGCCACCCTGGAGGACAGCTGTCGAGGTCCCTCCCCGTCTAAAACTTGGCCTGTGGAAAAAAAAAAAAAAAAAAAAAAAAAAAGCATTTTGCAGAATTTTGCTTTCCTGACTCTCCCCCCAAAAAGGTACAGCAAATCAGTGAATGTGTGAGGAAGGGAGGAAGTGATACAGAGACAACCACTATATTTGACCGCCCCTGTGGGTGGGGGGAAAAAAGGGTAAATATCATAAGGACATAAGTGATCAGTAATGCTTGTAAACATATAAAAGTTAATTTTTCATCAACTGAGCATTTACGAATTAATAATAATGACTAGGAAGGGTCAAAAGTTAACAATATATAGAATCTTCATAGTAGCAGGTTCCTAAGTAGGGGTAGAGACATCTAGTATTTTTTTTTGCGAAAGTCATTGTCTGTGGTACACATATAATATTTTTCCTTGTGAAGTTTGCACTGGTAACATATTGTTCGATTATACATGCCTCTGTTTCCCAGACAAGTGCCTGCCCGTGCGAAGACCAGACTAACCTGCTCTTTGACTCTAGGTGGGTTCACTTTCAAATTCAACCACCGCAGACGTCGCAGAATGGTCGCTCTCTGTGGAAGAAGTTAAGCTTTATCTATATTGATAGTATGCCAGAGATCATGTAAAACAGACTTCACAGATTAAGTAGCTCTCAGGAACGATTATTTTTCATATTATATTCTCTTTAATCAGTATTCGATGTCTGCAGACCTAGACTAAAAGTATTCCCAGAAGAGTCAAAACAATGGAGAATTTCTTACTGATATATCTGGTTGAGTTTCCTTTTTGATAGTGAACCCTTCAGCCCGAGGACATTTCCTTGTATTTTACCAATGTAGTTAACAGACAGTTACATTCAGATAAGGAAACGTTGCCCTGACTAGCAAGGTTACGCTATACCCTTCCTTATTTTTGCCACAAAACGTAATTATAATTCCACCGTGCTTGTAACACTGAACAGGAGAGTTGTACTCGATACAGAAGGGTATAAAACCCCTGTCTAAAGTCAACAACTGTGCTGTGGTAATGAAGGCAAGGAATTGGCTTCGCAGTTCTAACCTCTTGGCAGCAAATTTTACAAGAGAGACAATATTATCTTTCCAAGATAATCCCAAGAGAATGAAACCCCAAGTATGTTCAAAGGTGGTGAAGGATTGAGTTGAATATTGTTGAAAATTAAAGGATACTCCTGCGAAAGATTTTGACGGGTCGTAAGATGGAAGAACAGAGTTTATGATGCATTAAAACAAGATTACTTTTACCCTAACCAGAGATATGAGCCAAGTC
>NW_027644583.1:0-12670 GCF_032717465.1 Coenobita brevimanus
ATGAACTCAATGTGTGTTGTAAGAATCATCTCTCATTCTATAAAAATTAAACAAATTATTGTCAGCTGGAGCTTCAAAATTTTTTTGGAGCCTTTTGCTTTTGGTCTATTTGTCCCTTGTCGCATCGGAGAGGGGGGGGGGGCAATATCCCCAATGTAAATAATTACCCTAAGTTGCCCTGACGGCTTGATCATTTTCCTGGGTTTGGTTTATTACACTTAATATGTATTTAGCTTTATATCATAGCATGTTTTGCAACATGGAAGGTAAGGGGTGCAAATAATGAGGTGAAAGAGAGAAAGAGAGAGAGACTGTCCAGGTACTTCAGGGTACAAAAGAGGACATATATGGATGAACTGAGACTAAATGGTGAGGTGACAATGTGAAAGAGTGGGAGTATGGATGGGGTATATGTGGGAGTAAGTGAGAATGAGAGGGCAAAAGAGGGTGTATGTATTGTTGTGTGCAACACAACAGTGTGTACAGGCATCTCGGAAGTGAAAGGATCTTGGAATTTGGCTTCTTTTTTGGTTCCTTCTTTCCTTCTTTCTTGCAAAAAAAAAAAAAAGGATGTATGTTCATACGAACGGGAAGAGAATGGTTTGGAGAAGATATATAAAAAACAAGTGACTTCTGAAAGTGAGGGAAAAATAAGGAAAAGCGGAGATAAATTGGTTGCCTTGAAGTGTTTTTAGTTGCATGCCGAAGTGAATTGCAAAGAAGCAGGGAACAGAGAGGAGAATGTAGGACTGGAGGAGATGCAAAGTGGGGTGACTGGGAGGTGAAATGGATCAAGAAAGATGTGCAGAAAATAAAGTGAAACACTTGTGCAAGATGTAGTTCATAGGAAGAAGTTGAGGAAGCCATAGAGGATGAGGAATAAAGAAATAAAGACACGAGAGTAAGTGAGGGACTGAACAATATGTCATAGATGAGAGGTAAAAATGCATGAAAAAAAGAATAAATAAAATATGTAAGTTGGATAGTTAGAAGATAAGGCAGACCAAGGAAGATGTTGAAAGATGGAAATGATAAGATATGAATGTGAGATTTGTTTAAAATAGGTGATGTAGACAAAGAAAGCTATGAAGGGACAAGGACGAGTGTGTGTAGGGGGTGTGTGGGTGTGTGGGGTGTATGGATGTGTGGGTGTGCTAGCTAGGTGAGTGGGAGAAGAAGATCAAAACAGATCAAGAAAGCGATGGAAAGATGGTGTGACTAGGTCTACGAGGAAAGGTATGTGAGAATCCGTAAAGCACTGTACTTGTACTCTAGGGGTAAATAATTCAGTCTGCGAGTTTGCGACAAAAATAAAGCGAACAGGCGTAGCCAGCCTTTTCTGTAGCTAATGTGTAGGGAGAAAGAAATAATGATTTTGTATATATTTATTAACATTTTTATTTAATCCTAATATATATCATTTGTAAAATTGTATAGAAATTAAACATTTGTGATAAAAATGACAAAAACACAGACAGCTTGAATATATTATGGTATGAGTTATTTGTATTAGCTTCAGTTGAACTGATGAAGGGTAACAGTGAACAAATATTAACAGCTTCAGGGAGACTTCTTGCCTTTTTGGCATACCTACAACAATTTCCCTTCAGGTTCCAATGGACTTCACGAAAATGCAGTTCTAGTTCCAGTGACAGAGCAAGGAGCACGAAAAAAGTTTGATCATGTCCTCATCAATATATATATATATATATATATATATATATATATATATATATATATATATATATATATATATATCAAAGAGGAGGTGCAAGGCATCGATAATCAGTGGATACGAGATGCACAGTTACCATCGTCACTGAGATGAGAGTGTTGTGGCGCCACAAACCTGTTAGTAGGCGTTGCTGTAGAGTATGAGGTGAAGACTTAATGACACCTTCGAATATTGATTTTCACACACTCAGAATTCGGCTTCTATTCTAAGTGGCGAAGAAGATTTTGTAGAGCTTCCTTGACGATTTATTTTGCCCACTACAGTATGATATTCTCATGTGTTTTTTTTTTGTGTGTGTGTGTCGCATTTTAACGACCTCTTTCATCAGAAACATAAAAGAGAGCATTAAGGTGTAATTTGCAGAATAAACCGATAAGAAAAAGGTGTAAAGAAATTTTCCAAAACCACTTATAGTACAAGCCTATGACACATACACGCTTCTACTACACAACAGCAATCGGCCTTGTGGTAGGAAGTTGGTCTAGAAGGAAAATTCTAAAGCATGAGGTGATTGACGACAATAAGGACATATGGCAAGTGAGAGGAAAAAAAGAGGAAAGTGTGCCAAGCTACATATTAGTGGTAATGGCGGCGCTGGAGCTGCAAGACACCCATACACCCATTATTAAGGCTAATCTTGAATTTGGCCCTCTTTTGTATTTTTTTTTTCTTGTTTGTACCGGTTTGCGAGCCCCGGACATTGATTACTTCTTTTCTTGCCAAAAAAAAAAAAGATCGCTATCACCAAGTAAAAAACAGAATTACACAAGCATGCAAGGACCAGACCTTCAAAAAACGAAAAGTCCATCTTTGTCAAGCGGACATCGCACGCCTCCCTGCCACTGGTAAGATGTCACTTGCGCCTGATTGGTACATGAATCAGCTTTACAAATATCACAGTGTACACATGAGCCAGTTTTTGATCATCCATTAATTACAGAATCTATGAATAGTACAGCTTTGATTCCACGCTGAAGAACTTTTTTTCTCGAAGCTTTAACCACACGATTTACAATTTTATTGAACCATGTTCCCTTGTGTCGTGTGGTAGTTGTAGTAGTAACAGTATTAGCAGCAGTACTAGTGCTAATAGTAGTAGTACTAGTGTTATTATTATTATTATTATTATTAGTAGTAGTAGTAGTAGTAATAATGGTAGTAGTAGTAGTAGTTATAGTAATAGTAGTAGTAAAAGTAGTAGTAGTAGTAGTAGTAGTAGTAGCAATTGTTGTTTTTGCTGTTGTTGTCATTGGTGGTCCATCTGAACGATGAATTCAGTTGACTGGTGGGCTACAGTTGTCATCCTTCTACAGTTCACTGTCCTCCTTATGTGGGATAGGAGGAACTGAAGGACGTCTGTAAAACCAGGTAGTGGAGCCACCCAGTTATACTGGCGCCAATACATGAAGGCGTCTTTCTCCAACACCGTGTCGCATGGTAATGCATAAACTTACCTCCTCAACACTGGACAACAAATCTCCCGATGTGAGGCTCTGCCTACGATTTTCTTCCGACAAGGAATAAGATTAGTGGGCGAGCAGAAACAACAGCGAATGGGTGCCTATCCCAAAACAAGCGTGAGAGGATGACATGACACCGGCTAGAGAGAGAGAGAGAGAGAGAGAGAGAGGGAGAGAGAGAGAGGGGGAGAGAGAGAGAGAGAGAGAGAGTCGAGACAAACCCTCATCCACATCATCTATGAGGGAGAGTAAATTGATGCAGTGGGACGCATAGGCTCACTCACCATCCACCTCCACCCACACGGGTCTCTTCATGCAACTCTTCAGGAAGCGACTCTTCCCCCTTTAACCCGCCCTGTCCCGACCACTTTTTGACCACTGGTACCCCCCAATCCCGACCATTTTTCTACCCTTTTTTTTTTTTTGCTAAAACTTTCGCTTTTGGTGAGAAACATCGAAAATTCATAGAGAAATCGCTCACCTGAGGTTTAAAATACTCATTACAATTAGGAGAGCCTCCTTACCTTACTGGGTTTTCTATCAGGCTGGCACCAAAGAAAACGAGTTCTATGGGAGGATAACTATTTCACACCACTCATAAACGGTATTTATTTATTTACTGTTACGAATTTATATGTAGTACAAGAGTATATTGGTTTTCAAGCAGTAATATAGGCATTATAAGCATTGTTTCACTCACTAATACCTGACCTTTAGTGCCACAGTACCTGATCATCATTTCTAACTGTTTCTTCCTCTAATGCTATGTAAAGTTTGTCCTCCACATTGTCATTGATTGGGGAATCACTCTGGCCCTGAATTTCGTACCGTGGCATGACATGGCTATACTGGCCAGGTCACTGATAACAGGTGAATTGCTGAGAAAAGGGCATGCAGGGGAGGGGGAGGAGGTCATGCTGGGTAAGGCATTGTCTCTGCCTGGCATCTTGTTGAGGAAGGTGTCCTGTGTGTACGCACCAAAAATGACTCGCGAAAATTGAAAATTGTGGAAATTATGAACCTTGCAATTGCAGGACGTTGAAGTACGTCCTCGGGATTAGCTGTGACAAAACGTGAGGACGTGGAAGTACGTCCTCGGGACGGCGCGGGTTAAGAGCCTCTCGACATGAATGGTCAACCTGCTCTAGCCTTCCCCTTGGTTTCCTTCATTCTGGGTTAACTCTCACAGAGATCACCTCTTGGGGAGGGTCAACCTCAGGTAAGCTGGCTTCCTGCCTGTGTAACTGGAGCTGGCACTGGCATAGGATGTGAGTAATAAGCCTTTACTGAGTCTCACAAAGTAATCGTTTGTTGGGTATGTGGTTGTGCCAATGAAAATCTATGATCCTGTGGAGGAAAGTCACCACTTCAAGTCACTGTTTAGTATCCATGTCTCACAGCCATTCAGTAAGGCAGGGAGCACCAGTCCTTGAAGATGCAAATTTTTGTCCTTCCACACAAATAATGACAAAGACAAATGCCCTAGCTGAGAGATTCATAACCAGGTAGACTAGACCAATGCAAAGAGAATTATCATCGTGTGACCTACTGTTGTTATTTACCACACTAAATATTATTATATGACCTACAGTTATTATTTACCACACAACCAAGATGACTGAATCTTTCTAAAACTTCCACCTTCTCACCAGATGCTTGGATTGGCTGAACTACTTCATCCAGCAAGCCACCAAATACCTGGATCATGGTCTTGGTCCATGAGACCTTTAATTCCAGTGGCTTCGCATTCTCAAGGAATTCCTCGAGGGCACTATTTAGAATTTCTAGTGACTCCACTAGAATAATTGCATCATCAGCAGAGTCAAGATCAGTCACCCTGAAATTGCCAATTGATACCCCACAGTGACCACAGCAAGGCCAAGTATCTAATCGATGCATGTGTCGAAAAGTGTGGGAACAAGGACATCGCTGTCTTACTTCGGTGCTTACTGGGACGAAGTCGGATGGTCACTCTCCACACTTGTCAGCAATCTCAGTGTTTGGAAACAGACCATCAGTCCGATTATCCCTGTGAGGATCCCACAGAGCTGCAGGAGTTTCCATACTACTTCCCAATTTACTGAGTAAAACGCCTTCTTGATATCCACACAGCATGCAAGCAGGCGTTGTTGGTACTCAAAGTAACAATGCATGAGAAATCTAAGAGGTGAGATTCAGTAAACTGTAGTACACTTGGCCGTGAATTCAGATTACTCAGGCCTCCGAAACGTAAGCAAATGGTCCTGAATAAGAAACATAAGAATTTGGGCAAGAGCCTTATCTGGAATACTAAGTACTGTAATCCCATACTAGTTACTACAGTCACACTGCTCTTCCTTCCCTTTCCAAATGGGAGTGGCCAAATCCCTTCTTCAATCAGGAGAAAATGATAACAATCCACTATATGACTGTTATGACTGCATGTAATGCCTTGGTCATGGCTTGTCCCCCAGCTTTGGTCAGTTCTACTGGGATGCCACAAACACCAACTGCTCTGCTAGTTTACAGCTATTCACAACCTTCTTGCTTTTCTCTAGAGAAGGTATGGCATCATCAGTTAGTGTGACAGCAGTCAATGGTTGTACACCAGCCAATAGAAGCTCTCCACTAATTTAAACCATATATATTGTAGGTGCTTAAACTACTCAGCCCAATTGTGTGTATCCCCACTCACCCCCAACATGATCCCTCATTGTGCTCTGCAAACAGAGCTAACTTGAGAGGCAGGTCCAGAGACGAGCTTTTTCAGGTGTTGGTAGGGAGATCGAAGATTAATTGCATTAAAACAGCTATCCACTTTCTCAGTCATTTCCCTGACATACCGCCTCTTGTCTCTTCTTAGTTAAGTTCGTGCTTGTCGAGACGGAAGTCTGGACTGCTCCCACTTTCCAGCTAGTCTGGCAGCATGGCTCCCTCAACTGTAGCCAGTGGCCCCAGTGTGGCAAAATCCCTCCTTGATGTCAGACACTCCCCAACTCACACATATCAACTACTACCAGGGTAGCAAGCTTAAAGGCATCCCATCAATTAACAGTCATTGATAGTACTGAGTACTTCAAGTCAATTTGAGACTATTAGTACATTTAAATTAGTGCACTCCTCATGCCTGAGTTTCTCATGATGAAACTGTTTTAGTGGAATCTTGAGTTTCTCTCAGTTTTGATTTGTAGATTTAGAGTAACTACAAGTTTCTGACCAGTAGCAAAGACTTCTGCACTCCTGGCAAAACTGCAGTTCTGAAGCGTCCTCCAGTGAATACTAACAAGGATGTAGTCAGTCTCTTTTTCACCCCTCCGTCACTGAAATACCTCTAGCAGAGAAGATTTGTCTGCTGTAATCAAGGTCCAACAGTTCTCAACTCTCAGGACTTTGCAAAATCCAGAAGGTATGAACTATTGGAAGTCTTTGTTCCACTGCCATTGGAACCTAAATCTTCCTCGAAACCTTCCCTGTTAGTGCCAGTAACCACCCTGAAGACACCCAGTACAAAGAGAGTATCCCACGAGGGTCACTCTTCCACACCTAGTCAAATTCGGCAGAGAACAACTCCTTCTCTTCAAGATCACACATTTGAGTGTACACGGAAATCAGAGAGAAGGAGTTCTTCAATTTCACCAGCACTATATAATGCACTAGGGTTTAATTGCATGGTGCTTGGCTGCACAGCTTCTCCCCTCTTTTATGTCTCCTGTTTGGTGCTTATATTTTTTAAATTTAACATTATCTGTCGTTCTACAGTATGAAACTCGCAATGCTTGAAATAAAAACTGGCAGGTCTTTTGAAGAACCGCTTACATGGCCTGGGTTGTGAAGGTGGTGTTTGGTGTGATGGTGTTTGGTGTGGTTAAGACAGAGGTGCTCGATAGTCTGAACTGAATAATAATCACGAGGTAGGTCAGGACGGCACTAAGCATCTGAAAAAAGAAAGAAAGGTCACATATATAAAATTATTGATATAAATATACCACAAATATGCCAGAACAGTAACAAATATACAGTATAAGCGTGTTTAGCTACTGTATACTAATGTGGAAGTGTGCATGGAAAAGTTTGGAAGGAATGAGAGAGTGTTTTTGATCGGTGATGTGAATGTTAAAGTAGGTAATGTGAAGGTGGATGGAATAGTTGGTGAGTGGGGTGTGCCTGCTGAGATAGATGAGAATGGCAGTGCGTTAGTGGACATTTGTGCTGAGAGGGGGTTGGTGATAGCCAATACCCTCTTCAGGCACAAGATCATCCACAGGTATACATGGTGAGTGATGAGAAGGGTGGGTGGTGAACTGAATGAGAGGAAGGCAATGATTGATTATGTGTGTGTGGATGAAAGGATGCGAAGATGTGTAATGGATGGAAGAGCTTATAGAGGTTGGGGAGAGTGGGACTTTCTGACCACTACTTGGTGGTGGCCAGAATCAAGGTCCAATAAGGATGGAGAAATAGAAGAGAGGGACGGGAAGAAGGAGTATTTGTAAGGAGAGTGGAAAGGTTACAAGAGGATGAGAAAAGGCAAAGTATAAGGAGAAGTGGAGGAACGATTGGGCAAATATGAATTGGAGCAGATGGGCGACGTGGAAGGTGTGTGCAGGATATTTACAGAAGAAATATGTGCAGCATGTGATGTGGTGTGTGGGATGAAGAGAAGACGGAGGGTGTGCAAGGAACAGTGTGGTGGAATGAAGAGGTAAGACAGGCTGTGGCACAAAAGAAGAAAGCATACAATGAATGGATGAAAAATAGGGGCATGGAAGAAGTTGAGAGGCGGAAGAGAGAGTTATATGTAGAAAGAAAGAGAGAGGTGAAAAGATTAGTAAGAGAGAGTAAGAAGAGAGTGGATGAGGAATTTGGAAGGAACTTGAGTGTAAAGTGGAGGGACTGTAAGAAAATGTTCTGGAAAGAGGTGAAAAGAGTAAGACAGGGTGGAAGTGAAGTTAGCAGGGGAGTGAAAGATAAGAATGGTAGATTACTAGTGGAGAAGGGAGAAAAGTGAGCAGATGGAGAGAACACTTTAAGGAATTGTTGAACATAGAGAATGGAAGTAATGCGAGTATAAGTGGCTGGGGAATGGATGGGAGGAGGAGGGAGATGAGAAGACAGGAAGAAATCAGTAGGATAGAAGTTGTGGAAGCAATGAAGAAAGTTAAATTGGGGAAAGCCCCAGGAGTTGATGGAGTGTGTGGTGAAATGCTGAAGTATGGGGGAGAGATAGTAGTAGAATGGATGTGGAAAATGTGCAGATTGGCCTGGGAAGAAGGTAGAGTCCCGGAGGATTGGAAGTCAGGTATAATTATTCCCTTGTGCAAAGGAAAAGGGGAAAAAGAAGTGTGTGGTAATCATAGGGGCATTTGTCTTCTTAGTATAATAGGAAAGGTGTATGGAAGGATACTTACTGACAGAGTTAGAGAAAGAAAATAGGAATTAGTTGGAGAAGAACAGGGAGGCTTTAGGAAGGGAAGAGTTTGTGTAGATCAGATATTCATAGATCTCTAGCGGAAAAGTTTCTAGAGAAGGGAAAGAAGTTTTATGCGGCTTTCATGGATTTGGAGAAAGCATATGACAGGGTGGATAGACAAGGATTGCGGAAAGTAATAAGAATATATGGAGTAGATGGGAAGTTGTTGAATGCTGTGAAGAGTATGTATGATGGTGCTAAGGCTGCAGTGCGTGTGGATGGTGAACTGAGTGAATTTTTCTTTTTGAAGGTTAGGTTGAAACAGGGATGTGTCATGTCTCCATGGTTGTTCAATCTGTACATGGATGGGGTAATAAAAAAGAGGTACAAGGTAGGGTAGTGGATATTGGAGTGGCCCTGGTGAGAGAGAGGTAGTGCTTGGAAACTCCTGTACTGTTGTTTGCAGATGATACTGTGTTGCTGAGTGAAGACGAAGGGGAGCTGCAAGGCTTGGTGGATGAGTTTGGGAGAGTGTGTAAGAAACGGAAAAGGTGAATGTAGGGAAGAGTAAAGTGATGGTCTTTGAGAGAGGTGAAGTTAGTGAATGTACAGCGAGGTTGGATGGTGAGGAATTGGAAAATGTGAGTACGTTTAAGTACTTGGGTAGTGTGATGAGTAAGGATGGAGGTTTGGAGGGTGAAGTGCTTGAAAGGGTACAGCAGGGAAGAAAGGTTGTTGGTTCCTTGAAAGCAGTGATAAGAAGCAGGGAAGTCAGCATGGAAGTGAAAAAGTTACTACGTGACAGTATTCTGATACCAACTCTAACGTATGGAAGTGAAGCTTGGACGTTGCTGGAAGGACACAAGTCAAGAGTGAGAGCAGTGGAAATGAGTTATTTAAGAGGAGCCTGTGGAGTCACATGGAGAGACAGGCTGACAAATGAGAATATAAAGGAGCGTTGTGGTGTGGATGTGGATGTGATAGGAAACGTTAGGAGGAATACACTGAGGTGGTTTGGCCATGTGGAGAGGATGGAGGGTGAAAGACTGACGAAGAGAGTGTATGTGAGTGAGGTGGAGGGGGCAGAGGGAGGGGGAGCCGGAGGATGAGATGGAGGGATGGGGTGGAGAGGTATATGAGAGAAGAGGGTGTGAGCTGGAAGCGGGGCAGTGAAAGGGCGGGGGACAGGGCGACTTGGAGGCGATTTGTTTGTGGCCACCCCGAACGGAATTGAGGCGTCTGGCAATAGACAGATAGATATTAATGTAGCCAGTATTAATCATTTCACGACAAGAGGGATGTCTTAACTATTTGAATCCAGTAATGTAAAAAATTCGTTTATTCCTGCTACATCCATGCGCTTTTTATTTAGCGTGGAGAAATTCTCTTGTATTGACAGAGTACAAGAAGGTTATTGCGAACCCCTCTATTTTGAAAGTCTCTTTGACACACAGAAAACAAATCATTTTTTCAGGCAGCAATATAAGTTAAAAAAAATATAAGGGCAAAAAGATTATTTTGAAAAAAAAAAAAAAAGCCCGAAAGTAGAAATAAATTACTACAATACTTTACATTAACTTGGCCTAAAATTGACATGTCCACATCTTGCATGCTGAGCTGTACTGTAGCTTGTGATGAACACTAGAATATGGTTTAATGAAAAAGTGTTTTGGAAAGGATGTAGAACCGTAATATTGGCATATTTTTTCCAATGTGCTACGGAAAATGAGGCACAAAAGGACGAAAATATGTGTCAAGTGAAAATGAAAAAAATAACAAAAACAATCTCAAGGCCTACCGAGATAATGCAGTGGCGGCCCAATGTGAAAGCTCCCAACACTGATAACTGAGGTCCTCGCACCCTCACCTCTTCCATCAACTCCATCACCTGCATAGACACAAAGGGATCTTATCAGTGGAGGAGAATATTATGATCACAATTTCCTTTCACTTAGCCCACATTTTCATCCTCCTTCAGTCTCTACGTGGCAATAATTCTCTTGCAGTGTTAGCTATTATTTCAGTAGATTGTATTCGGTCTCCATATTCCAACTTACGTATTGTATAATAGCTTATATATTTGAGAGGAGAAAAATCAGTGATGTTCCAAATAGTGTGCTCTTTGTTGCCTGAATTGACTTAGAAATTAGATGAAACGAACAAAATGATACCGACATTTGATTCACACTAACTTGAGGTGAATGAAGAGAAAAATCACCAGTATCCATTCAATTGGGTCTGCACAGGAGAAGAATTTATGTATACTGGTCTGCAGCCATGGCGTGTATTTGTTCTCATGATGATGTTCAGTTATTCTATCCTTAGGACCTCTTCGCCGTGGCACAATTACGATTACCTTGCCTCGTGTATTAATCCCTCTCTGATGACTGAACGAGTAAGAGAGACCTAAGGTATGTTACTCTAATGATGGCCAACGAGATGTCGGTAATAATTGGATAAGAAAGTTGTCACAAAATCAAACACACCAAAATAATTTTTGTAATGCAACAATTCCATTCACACGGAAACATAATTAAAGGTAATTATCACCATTACTTCAATTAACCTGTCTGTTCACATCAGAGTAAAGTCTACCTGTAACTTTTCTCACTCTCAATCACCGGATGTTATAGTATGAATGTGTATACCATAGATAGCTGCACTCACTCTGCAGTTGTGAAAGGAGAAATTAATTATTGACAGGGGAAGCAGAGGGATGAGGCTACACTAAACTCTGGTCCGAGTGAAGGCCTAAAATTTCTTGTCTTTGTAAAACTATGGCGTTGTCATGCTGGGGAACAGTACTGCTCCCGTAGGGGGTTGCCAATGGGGGTCAGTCCTTGCCTAAAACGGGGCCAAGGTGAACGTCTACCATCATTAAAAATGTTGTATTGTATTCCTAAGTAAAAAGCTATGACCGCACACAAAGACTTTGGTCAGAAGCCCAGGGGCTGCCCCCACCATGGGAGGTGGCCTTTGAGGGTCTCACTTCCCTAAAACATGACCCCAGTTACGATTTACCATTGTGCAGTATTTCACGTCCTTAGGTAAAACATTGTCAATCTCCCCTTTGGGGTCAGCCTCCCTCCTCGTGGAAGTTGGTTTTTGGAGGTCACACCCTCCCTGAAATGTGGCCGGTGTAAGTGCCTACCAATATACAAAATATATATATATATATATATATATATGCTTGGGGTTTCATTTACTCGGGACTTATCTTGGAAAGATCATATTACATCTCTTGTAAAATCTACTTCCAAGAGATTGGGTGTGCTAAGCCGACTCCGCTCTTTCTTTACCCCTGCACAGTTGCTGACTCTATACAGGGGTTCTATCCGCCCCTGTGTGGAGTACAACTCTCATGTGTGGGGAGGCTCCCCACATACAGCTCTTCTCAATAGGGTGGAGTCAAAGGCTTTTCGTCTCATTAACTTTCCTCCTCTTACTGACTCCCTTCAACCTCTGTCTCTTCGCCACACTGTTGCATCTTTATCTCTTTTCTATCGCTACTTTAATGGTCACTGCTCCTCTGAACTGTCTGCTTGCATTCCCTCCACCTCCACGATGGGCGCCAGTAGCACCCATCTGGCAGCAAACTCTCATCCGTTTTCTGTCCAACTCTCTAATGCAAGAGTTAAGCGTTACTCCCAGTCTTTCATTTATGCAACAGGTCAGCTCTGGAACTGTCTCCCTCTGTATTTCCTGCTGCCTATGATCTCCAGTCTTTCAAACCCAGTGTGCCCAGGCATCTCAAAATGATCGGATCTTTGAATTTGGCTCTCAATTGTATTTTGTTTTTCTCTTGGACGGAACTGTTACTGCGGGCTCATGGCCTTTGGTTCCTTCTTCCTTGCATAAAATATATATATATATATATATTGCCAGACGCCTCAATCCCGTTTGGGGTGGCCACAAACAAATCGCCTCCAAGTCGCCCTGTCCCCCGCCATTTCACTGCCCTGCTCCCAACTCACACCCCCCTCTCTCATATACCACTCCACCCCCATCCCTCCATTACATTCTCGGGCTCCCCCTCCCTCTTCCCCCCTCCACCTCACTCACGTACACTCTCTTCGTCAGTCTTTC
>NW_027644584.1:0-23294 GCF_032717465.1 Coenobita brevimanus
TGATGGTGTTTGGTGTGGTTAAGACAGAGGTGCTCGATAGTCTGAACTGAATAATAATCACGAGGTAGGTCAGGACGGCACTAAGCATCTGAAAAAAGAAAGAAAGGTCACATATATAAAATTATTGATATAAATATACCACAAATATGCCAGAACAGTAACAAATATACAGTATAAGCGTGTTTAGCTACTGTATACTAATGTGGAAGTGTGCATGGAAAAGTTTGGAAGGAATGAGAGAGTGTTTTTGATCGGTGATGTGAATGTTAAAGTAGGTAATGTGAAGGTGGATGGAATAGTTGGTGAGTGGGGTGTGCCTGCTGAGATAGATGAGAATGGCAGTGCGTTAGTGGACATTTGTGCTGAGAGGGGGTTGGTGATAGCCAATACCCTCTTCAGGCACAAGATCATCCACAGGTATACATGGTGAGTGATGAGAAGGGTGGGTGGTGAACTGAATGAGAGGAAGGCAATGATTGATTATGTGTGTGTGGATGAAAGGATGCGAAGATGTGTAATGGATGGAAGAGCTTATAGAGGTTGGGGGAGTGGACTTTCTGACCACTACTTGGTGGTGGCCAGAATCAAGGTCCAATAAGGATGGAGAAATAGAAGAGAGGGACGGGAAGAAGGAGTATTTGTAAGGAGAGTGGAAAGGTTACAAGAGAATGAGAAAAAATCAAAGTATAAGAGAGAAGTGGAGGAACGATTGGGCAAATATGAATTGGAGCAGATGGGGGACGTGGAAGGTGTGTGCAGGATATTTACAGAAGAAATATGTGCAGCATGTGATGTGGTGTGTGGGATGAAGAGAAGATGGAGGGGTGTGCAAGGAACAGTGTGGTGGAATGAAGAGGTAAGACAGTCTGTGGCACAAAAGAAGAAAGCATACAATGAATGGATGAAAAATAGGGGCATGGAAGAAGTTGAGAGGCGGAAGAGAGAGTTATATGTAGAAAGAAAGAGAGAGGTGAAAAGATTAGTAAGAGAGAGTAAGAAGAGAGTGGATGAGGAATTTGGAAGGAACTTGAGTGTAAAGTGGAGGGACTGTAAGAAAATGTTCTGGAAAGAGGTGAAAAGAGTAAGACAGGGTGGAAGTGAAGTTAGCAGGGGAGTGAAAGATAAGAATGGTAGATTACTAGTGGAGAAGGGAGAAAAAGTGAGCAGATGGAGAGAACACTTTAAGGAATTGTTGAACATAGAGAATGGAAGTAATGCGAGTATAAGTGGCTGGGGAATGGATGGGAGGAGGAGGGAGATGAGAAGACAGGAAGAAATCAGTAGGATAGAAGTTGTGGAAGCAATGAAGAAAGTTAAATTGGGGAAAGCCCCAGGAGTTGATGGAGTGTGTGGTGAAATGCTGAAGTATGGGGGAGAGATAGTAGTAGAATGGATGTGGAAAATGTGCAGATTGGCCTGGGAAGAAGGTAGAGTCCCGGAGGATTGGAAGTCAGGTATAATTATTCCCTTGTGCAAAGGAAAAGGGGAAAAAGAAGTGTGTGGTAATCATAGGGGCATTTGTCTTCTTAGTATAATAGGAAAGGTGTATGGAAGGATACTTACTGACAGAGTTAGAGAAAGAAAATAGGAATTAGTTGGAGAAGAACAGGAGGCTTTAGGAAGGGAAGAGTTTGTGTAGATCAGATATTCATAGATCTCTAGCGGAAAAGTTTCTAGAGAAGGGAAAGAAGTTTTATGCGGCTTTCATGGATTTGGAGAAAGCATATGACAGGGTGGATAGACAAGGATTGCGGAAAGTAATAAGAATATATGGAGTAGATGGGAAGTTGTTGAATGCTGTGAAGAGTATGTATGATGGTGCTAAGGCTGCAGTGCGTGTGGATGGTGAACTGAGTGAATTTTTCTTTTTGAAGGTTAGGTTGAAACAGGGATGTGTCATGTCTCCATGGTTGTTCAATCTGTACATGGATGGGGTAATAAAAGAGGTACAAGGTAGGGTAGTGGATATTGGAGTGGCCCTGGTGAGAGAGGGTAGTGCTTGGAAACTCCCTGTACTGTTGTTTGCAGATGATACTGTGTTGCTGAGTGAAGACGAAGGGGAGCTGCAAGGCTTGGTGGATGAGTTTGGGAGAGTGTGTAAGAAACGGAAAAGGTGAATGTAGGGAAGAGTAAAGTGATGGTCTTTGAGAGAGGTGAAGTTAGTGAATGTACAGCGAGGTTGGATGGTGAGGAATTGGAAAATGTGAGTACGTTTAAGTACTTGGGTAGTGTGATGAGTAAGGATGGAGGTTTGGAGGGTGAAGTGCTTGAAAGGGTACAGCAGGGAAGAAAGGTTGTTGGTTCCTTGAAAGCAGTGATAAGAAGCAGGGAAGTCAGCATGGAAGTGAAAAAGTTACTACGTGACAGTATTCTGATACCAACTCTAACGTATGGAAGTGAAGCTTGGACGTTGCTGGAAGGACACAAGTCAAGAGTGAGAGCAGTGGAAATGAGTTATTTAAGAGGAGCCTGTGGAGTCACATGGAGAGACAGGCTGACAAATGAGAATATAAAGGAGCGTTGTGGTGTGGATGTGGATGTGATAGGAAACGTTAGGAGGAATACACTGAGGTGGTTTGGCCATGTGGAGAGGATGGAGGGTGAAAGACTGACGAAGAGAGTGTATGTGAGTGAGGTGGAGGGGGGAAGAGGGAGGGGGAGCCCGAGGATGAGATGGAGGGATGGGGTGGAGAGGTATATGAGAGAGGGGGGTGTGAGCTGGGAGCGGGGCAGTGAAATGGCGGGGGACAGGGCGACTTGGAGGCGATTTGTTTGTGGCCACCCCGAACGGAATTGAGGCGTCTGGCAATAGACAGATAGATATTAATGTAGCCAGTATTAATCATTTCACGACAAGAGGGATGTCTTAACTATTTGAATCCAGTAATGTAAAAAATTCGTTTATTCCTGCTACATCCATGCGCTTTTATTTAGCGTGGAGAAATTCTCTTGTATTGACAGAGTACAAGAAGGTTATTGCGAACCCCTCTATTTTGAAAGTCTCTTTGACACACAGAAAACAAATCATTTTTCAGGCAGCAATATAAGTTAAAAAAAATATAAGGGCAAAAAGATTATTTTGAAAAAAAAAAAAAAAGCCCGAAAGTAGAAATAAATTACTACAATACTTTACATTAACTTGGCCTAAAATTGACATGTCCACATCTTGCATGCTGAGCTGTACTGTAGCTTGTGATGAACACTAGAATATGGTTTAATGAAAAAGTGTTTTGGAAAGGATGTAGAACCGTAATATTGGCATATTTTTTCCAATGTGCTACGGAAAATGAGGCACAAAAGGACGAAAATATGTGTCAAGTGAAAATGAAAAAAATAACAAAAACAATCTCAAGGCCTACCGAGATAATGCAGTGGCGGCCCAATGTGAAAGCTCCCAACACTGATAACTGAGGTCCTCGCACCCTCACCTCTTCCATCAACTCCATCACCTGCATAGACACAAAGGGATCTTATCAGTGGAGGAGAATATTATGATCACAATTTCCTTTCACTTAGCCCACATTTTCATCCTCCTTCAGTCTCTACGTGGCAATAATTCTCTTGCAGTGTTAGCTATTATTTCAGTAGATTGTATTCGGTCTCCATATTCCAACTTACGTATTGTATAATAGCTATATATTTGAGAGGAGAAAAATCAGTGATGTTCCAAATAGTGTGCTCTTTGTTGCCTGAATTGACTTAGAAATTAGATGAAACGAACAAAATGATACCGACATTTGATTCACACTAACTTGAGGTGAATGAAGAGAAAAATCACCAGTATCCATTCAATTGGGTCTGCACAGGAGAAGAATTTATGTATACTGGTCTGCAGCCATGGCGTGTATTTGTTCTCATGATGATGTTCAGTTATTCTATCCTTAGGACCTCTTCGCCGTGGCACAATTACGATTACCTTGCCTCGTGTATTAATCCCTCTCTGATGACTGAACGAGTAAGAGAGACCTAAGGTATGTTACTCTAATGATGGCCAACGAGATGTCGGTAATAATTGGATAAGAAAGTTGTCACAAAATCAAACACACCAAAATAATTTTTGTAATGCAACAATTCCATTCACACGGAAACATAATTAAAGGTAATTATCACCATTACTTCAATTAACCTGTCTGTTCACATCAGAGTAAAGTCTACCTGTAACTTTTCTCACTCTCAATCACCGGATGTTATAGTATGAATGTGTATACCATAGATAGCTGCACTCACTCTGCAGTTGTGAAAGGAGAAATTAATTATTGACAGGGGAAGCAGAGGGATGAGGCTACATAAACTCTGGTCCGAGTGAAGGCCTAAAATTTCTTGTCTTTGTAAAACTATGGCGTTGTCATGCTGGGGAACAGTACTGCTCCCGTAGGGGGTTGCCAATGGGGGTCAGTCCTTGCCTAAAACGGGGCCAAGGTGAACGTCTACCATCATTAAAAATGTTGTATTGTATTCCTAAGTAAAAAGCTATGACCGCACACAAAGACTTTGGTCAGAAGCCCAGGGGCTGCCCCCACCATGGGAGGTGGCCTTTGAGGGTCTCACTTCCCTAAAACATGACCCCAGTTACGATTTACCATTGTGCAGTATTTCACGTCCTTAGGTAAAACATTGTCAATCTCCCCTTTGGGGTCAGCCTCCCTCCTCGTGGAAGTTGGTTTTTGGAGGTCACACCCTCCCTGAAATGTGGCCGGTGTAAGTGCCTACCAATATACAAAATATATATATATATATATATATATATGGGTTTTTATTTACTCGGGACTTATCTTGGAAAGATCATATTACATCTCTTGTAAAATCTACTTCCAAGAGATTGGGTGTGCTAAGCCGACTCCGCTCTTTCTTTACCCCTGCACAGTTGCTGACTCTATACAGGGGTTCTATCCGCCCCTGTGTGGAGTACAACTCTCATGTGTGGGGAGGCTCCCCACATACAGCTCTTCTCAATAGGGTGGAGTCAAAGGCTTTTCGTCTCATTAACTTTCCTCCTCTTACTGACTCCCTTCAACCTCTGTCTCTTCGCCACACTGTTGCATCTTTATCTCTTTTCTATCGCTACTTTAATGGTCACTGCTCCTCTGAACTGTCTGCTTGCATTCCTCCACCTCCACGATGGGCGCGTAGCACCCATCTGGCAGCAAACTCTCATCCGTTTTCTGTCCAACTCTCTAATGCAAGAGTTAAGCGTTACTCCCAGTCTTTCATTTATGCAACAGGTCAGCTCTGGAACTGTCTCCCTCTGTATTTCCTGCTGCCTATGATCTCCAGTCTTTCAAACCCAGTGTGCCCAGGCATCTCAAAATGATCGGATCTTGAATTTGGCTCTCAATTGTATTTTGTTTTTCTCTTGGACGGAACTGTTACTGCGGGCTCATGGCCTTTGGTTCCTTCTTCCTTGCATAAAATATATATATATATATATATTGCCAGACGCCTCAATCCCGTTTGGGGTGGCCACAAACAAATCGCCTCCAAGTCGCCCTGTCCCCCGCCATTTCACTGCCCTGCTCCCAACTCACACCCCCCTCTCTCATATACCTCTCCACCCCATCCCTCCATTTCATTCTCGGCCTCCCCCTCCCTCTTCCCCCCTCCACCTCACTCACGTACACTCTCTTCGTCAGTCTTTCACCCTCCATCCTCTCCACATGGCCAAACCACCTCAGTGTGTTCCTCATAACGCCTTCCTATCACATCCACATCAACACCACAACGTTCCTTTATATCCTCATTTGTCAGCCTATCTCTCCATGTGACTCCACAGGCTCCTCTTAAATAACTCATTTCCACTGCTCTCACTCTTGACTTGTGTCCTTCCAACAACGTTCAAGCTTCACTTCCGTACGTTAGAGTTGGTATCACAATACTGTCATGTAGTAACTTTTTCACTTCATGCTCACTTCCCTGTTTCTTATCACTGCTTTCAAAGAACCAGCAACCTTTCTTCCCTGCTGTACCCTTTCAAGCACTTCACCCTCCAAACCTCCATCCTTACTCATCACACTACTCAAGTACTTAAATGTACTCACATTTTCCAATTCCTCACCATCCAACCTCGCTGTACATTCACTGACTTCACCTCTCTCAAAGACCATCACTTTACTCTTCCCTACATTCACCTTCAGATTCCGTTTCTTACACACTCTCCCAAACTCATCCACGAAGCCTTGCAGCTCCCCTTCATCTTCACTCAACAACACAGTATCATCTGCAAACAACAGTACAGGGAGTTTCCAAACACTATCCTCTCTCACCAGGGCCACTCCAACATCCACTGCCCCACCTTGTACCTTTTTTATTACCCCATCCATGTACAGATTGAACAACCATGGAGACATGACACATCCCTGTTTCAACCCAACTTTCAAAGAGAAAAATTCACTTAGTTCACCATCCACTCGCACTGCAGCCTTCGCACCATCATACATACTCTTCACAGCATTCAACAACTTCCCATCTACTCCATATATTCTTAACACTTTCCACAATCCTTGTCTATCCACCCTGTCATATGCTATCTCCAAATCCATGAAAGCCACATACAACTTCTTTCCCTTCTCTAGAACCTTTTCCACTAAAGATCTAAGAATGAATATCTGATCTACACAACCTCTTCCCTTCCTAAAGCCTCCCTGTTCTTCTCCAACTAATTTCTCTGTTCTTTCTCTAACTCTGTCAATAAGTATCCTACCATACACTTTTCCTATTATATTAAGAAGACAAATGCCCCTATGATTACCACACACTTCTTTTTCCCCTTTTCCTTTGTACAAGGGAATAATTCTACCTGACTTTCAATCCTCCGGGACTCTACCTTCCTCCCAGGCTAATCTGCACATCTTCCACATCCATTCTACTACTATCTCTCCCCCATGCTTCAGCATTTCACCACACACTCCATCAATTCCTGGGGCTTTCCCCGATTTAACTTTCTTCATTGCTTCCACAACTTCTATCCTACTGATTTCTTCCTGTCTTCTCACCTCCCTCCTTCTCCCAGCCATTCCCCAGCCACTTATACTCGCATTACTTCCATCCTCTACGTTCAACAATTCCTTAAAGTGTTCTCTCCATCTGCTCACTTTTTCTCCCTTCTCCACTAGTAATCTACCATTTTTATCTTTCACTCCCCTGCTAACTTCACTTCCACCTTGTCTTACTCTTTTCACCTCTTTCCAGAACATTTTCTAACAGTCCCTCCACTTTACACTCAAATTCCTTCCAAATTCCTCATCCACTCTCTTCCTACTCTCTCTTACTAATCTTTTCACCTCTTTCTTTCTTTCTACATATAACTCTTTCTTCCGCCTCTCAACTTCTTCCACGCCCCTATTTCTCATCCATTCATTGTATGCTTTCTTCTTTTGTGCCACAGCCTGTTTCACCTCTTCAGTCCACCACGCTGTTCCTTCCACCCCCCTCCGTCTTCTCTTCCTTCCACACACCACATCACATGCTGCACATATTTCTTCTGTAAATATGCTACACACACCTTCCACGTCTCCCATCTGCTCCAATTCATATTTGCCCAATCGTTCCTCCACTTCTCTCTTATACTCTGCCTTTTTCTCATCCTCTTGTAACCTTTCCACTCTCCTTGCAACTACTCCTTCCTCTCGTCTTTCCCTTCTTCTATTTCTCCATTCTAATTGGACCTTGATTCTGGCCACCACCAAGTAGTGGTCAGAAAGTCCACTCCCCCAACCTCTATAAACTCTTGCATCCAATACACATCTTCGCATCCTTTCATCCACACACACATAATCAATCATTGCCTTCCTTTCATTCAGTTCACCACCCACCCTTCTCATCACTCGCCATGTATACCTGTGGATCATTTTATGCCTGAAGAGGGTATTGGCTATCACCAACCCCCTCCCAGCACAAAAGTCCACTAACGCACTCCCATTCTCATCTATCTCAGCAGGCACACCCCACTCACCAACTATTCCATCCACCTTCGCATTCCCAACTTTACCATTCATATCACCAATCAAAAACACCCTCTCATTCCTTCCAAACTTTTCCATGCACACTTCTACATTTGTCCAGAACTCTTCTCTCACTCTTCTAGCACGATCTTGTGTTGGCGCATACACACACACAATCGCCCACATTTGTATTCCAACTTTCAACTTTACCCACACAATCCTTGACCCAACTGATCCATACTGTCTTATGCTCTTCTTGCATCTTTTACTCACAACTATACATACTCCTTCCTTTGCCCTCTCATTCTCACCTACTCCTGCACATATACCCCATCCATACTCCCATTCTCTCACACTTTCTCCTCTCCATTTTGTTTCAGTTATTCCACATACATCCACTTTCGCACCCTCAAGCACCTGGACAATCTCTCTCTCTTTCACCTCATCATTCGCTCCTCTTACATTCCAAGTACCCATTACCAAGTCCTTTGTCCGGTCCTGGGTCGTCATCGTTTGGTCAGTCCTTGTCCGAGGCTTATTGTTTGTTTTTTTTAGTTAGTTGTTTTCCGGGGAGGGGCACTAACCCTCCGCCAACCCTTTTAGTCGCCTTTTACGACAAGCAGGGATATATATATATATATATATATATATATATATATATATATATATATATATATATATATATATATATATCAGCAGCACACGTTTGAGTATCCACTGCAGGACCGGCCTATCCCGACTGAAGTCGGGACAATAAAGCCAATGTATCTCTACCAAGTGGCTTAGGCTGCCTAGTAGAGATTGTATGTAGGGTGAGAAGTGCTTGTTAGTGTAATTGTAGTGTTGGAGTGGCTTTGGATGTGTGTGTAGTCTGTGAACCAAGTGTAATCGGCCCACGCAAGCCGACTGGGTGCAAGCATACTTTACAGTAAGCGACACTGGTTCAACCACAGCACCCCTGGTGTCCACCAATGCAGTTCATGGCCGGGTGAACACTCCCAAAGTTTATTATATATATATATATATATATATATTTGTCCTTAGCTATATAACTATGGCAACTCATAATGACAGCCGGGACATCCTGGGACCCCCAGTACCCCATCAATGGGTGATCTTGGATGGTTTCACCCTTCTCCATAACGTCGCCGAGGTGAACATCTATGAATATCCAAAATTTCATGTTCTATTAAACACTATGGCAGTGTCCAACGACTTTGAGACACCGGGGGCTGTCTCTCCTGTGGTGGACAGCCCTTAATATCCCGCCATGCTTATAATTTGGCAAGAGTGAAGCTCTACACTTGTGCAAAACCTGTTTTTTCCAGGAAAAAAACTGGCCATAATGGTTTTGAGTTGGAAATATGTAAGCTGATGCCACCCTGGAGGACAGCTGTCGAGGTCCCTCCCCGTCTAAAACTTGGCCTGTGGAAAAAAAAAAAAAAAAAGCATTTTGCAGAATTTTGCTTTCCTGACTCTCCCCCCAAAACGGTACAGCAAATCAGTGAATGTGTGAGGAAGGGAGGAAGTGATACAGAGACAACCACTATATTTGACCGCCCCTGTGGGTGGGGGGAAAAAAGGGTAAATATCATAAGGACATAAGTGATCAGTAATGCTTGTAAACATATAAAAAGTTAATTTTTCATCAACTGAGCATTTACGAATTAATAATAATGACTAGGAAGGGTCAAAAGTTAACAATATATAGAATCTTCATAGTAGCAGGTTCCTAAGTAGGGGTAGAGACATCTAGTATTTTTTTATGAAAGTCATTGTCTGTGGTACACATATAATATTTTTCCTTGTGAAGTTTGCACTGGTAACATATTGTTCGATTATACATGCCTCTGTTTCCCAGACAAGTGCCTGCCCGTGCGAAGACCAGACTAACCTGCTCTTTGACTCTAGGTGGGTTCACTTTCAAATTCAACCACCGCAGACGTCGCAGAATGGTCGCTCTCTGTGGAAGAAGTTAAGCTTTATCTATATTGATAGTATGCCAGAGATCATGTAAAACAGACTTCACAGATTAAGTAGCTCTCAGGAACGATTATTTTTCATATTATATTCTCTTTAATCAGTATTCGATGTCTGCAGACCTAGACTAAAAGTATTCCCAGAAGAGTCAAAACAATGGAGAATTTCTTACTGATATATCTGGTTGAGTTTCCTTTTTGATAGTGAACCCTTCAGCCCGAGGACATTTCCTTGTATTTTACCAATGTAGTTAACAGACAGTTACATTCAGATAAGGAAACGTTGCCCTGACTAGCAAGGTTACGCTATACCCTTCCTTATTTTTGCCACAAAACGTAATTATAATTCCACCGTGCTTGTAACACTGAACAGGAGAGTTGTACTCGATACAGAAGGGTATAAAACCCCTGTCTAAAGTCAACAACTGTGCTGTGGTAATGAAGGCAAGGAATTGGCTTCGCAGTTCTAACCTCTTGGCAGCAAATTTTACAAGAGAGACAATATTATCTTTCCAAGATAATCCCAAGAGAATGAAACCCCAAGTATGTTCAAAGGTGGTGAAGGATTGAGTTGAATATTGTTGAAAATTAAAGGATACTCCTGCGAAAGATTTTGACGGGTCGTAAGATGGAAGAACAGAGTTTATGATGCATTAAAACAAGATTACTTTTACCCTAACCAGAGATATGAGCCAAGTCAAACAATAGGTGTACCATAGCTCAATACCGTGTACTGAAGAAACGAACAGTAAGCTGAAATACCTGTTCATGTTTTACTCATATTTCTGCTGTTAACATTAAATAGACAAAATTCACGCATGAATGATATAACTATAAATTGAACCCCAGAACTTGGTAACGTGTTTTCACTATGCATGCAGGATATCCTTGCAATGCTTTATGTTATCACTTTAAGTCAGTTAACGTATTTCTATCGTGTGACATGTGTATTTCAAATCATAACTTAAAGAGGTTGCCACGTATCTCTGATTCATTTCAACCAAAATCAAATGTTGGAACTGCTGGAATACAAAAATAAAAACAAAAGAACAGAGAAAAAATGAACGAAAACCGCAGTACTATAAGAGATACCTCAAATCGTATCTATTTTCTCCAAAGTTAACTCTTTTATTATGATGGGAAGGGGTTTCCTAAGCCGAATGTGTCTGACATTAGCTACAACAAAATGAAAAAGATGTACTTGGGCTGCAGAGGTAGGGAAATATTTAGATAATTCTGATCAGTATCTCACCTTGTTTTTCAGAGCCTCAGGAGCGTTGAGGATGAGGGCGGCTCTAAAACATGCCACGAACAAGAAGACCATGAGGGAGACTGGAAAGTTGTCGGTACCTTGGGTAAAGCTGACCAAGAAATTCACGATCATCACCAACTCAGTGAAGAGCAGGACGCAGATGATGGGACCCAGGTGGCTGGTGAGGTCCTCCGTCAACTGGTCGATGATGTACAGACAATGACGGGCGGAGTGGAGGGTGGCCACAACAGAAGAAGATGGGAACGGGGACGGAGACACGAGGCTGGTCATCCCACAACGTTTGCCCTCACTGCTGTCAGTCTGGCGATGTTCAGATGGTAAGGGTAGTGACATTCCTTGGTCGTGAATGGTTATGATCGTCTGGCCCCTGATGGACAGTGATTGTGGTTCATAATTCTCCAGTTTGGTGGAGAACTTTTCCTCTGCCATGTCAAACAAGGGAGCAAAACTCGAGCTTAACACTTGGTCAAGAAGCCAAAGTATGGCATGAAAAAATACAGGCATAATGAAAATGACGGAAAGAAAGAATAGGATGAAGGTGTGGTGTTGCACCCTCAAAAGAATAGGGCATTCTATTGACCATTCCTGCACCATTAAATAAATGTCTATGACCAGGACCACAACAACGTAAAACAAGGATAACCAGTCAAATTTTCTGCTCTTTACTGTCTGATAAGCGATACTCAACACCGAACTTAGGATGCGAGCAACCCCTTTCCCAAAGATAAGCCAATGCACTGCAGTGAAGACTACGCAGACATGGAGGACAATTGTATTAATCATATGCACTATTTCATCGATAAAGTAGGAGGATAATGGCTCAAAACTCCAATAAGTAAAGAGCGTGTAGAACTGCATAACCAGTACCAGCGCCAGCAGAAGTAGACTGTACGCCAGAAAGGGCTTGTGGAGTACAACATTACACTGACTCGTACTGATGTAGTAGGGAAATAGCCCCAACACACGCAAAGCTTCCACGAGAAACAGCACTACACGTACGCATCGCATGTTTACAGATCTTGTTCTCATCAAATAATGGACTCAGTTATATATCTTGTATTGACTCTGACCAGACAATGGACTCATTTATTTCACTCTGAACAATGGTCATCCATAAGGGGAATGACAATGTAAAAATCTTGAAAATCATAAACAGACCACTAAGTACTGAGCTAAGTGAAGGCCATCTGCAGCTATGACAATTAAATCTGTATATGCAGGAGGGAGGTCTCATCCAATTTTCTTCGCTCTAACTTGTTGATTGATGTTTGAGGCTAATTGAACATTGTCAATCTTCCCATTACTACAGCACAACCCACTAATTAAGACATCTTGTATTTTCTGGTAGAGTAACAAGATGTACTGGGCAGCCCTTCTTCGGTATCCAGGGGATCACGTGAAGAATCAAAATGTAGCTGATGGACAAGCAGCCCACACACTTTTCAAAATGTGTTATGAGTTCATATGCGAGCAAATTCACAAGAGAAATTCAGCTTGCTATTCTTTTAGTGTCCAGAAGGCCAGTTGTGTGTGAGATGGGTGGGAAGAAGCCACTGGTGAGAGGCGTGGGCAGGTGGTGGATTAAACAACTGAAGCCACAAGCCTCACCCACCACCTCCACGTGGGCCAGGGGAATGTCAACAGTGATATCGAAGTTCCTGTCAACACAAGAGGCGTGTAATCATTTGACGAGCACTTTAGATGAGTTGAGATTGCCGCGTGTGTGTGTGTGTGTGTGTGTACACCATTTTATGATATTCTCCATTCTCTGTGTTACTAACAGCAGCAGTTGCTCGAGTCTCTGCGTTGTGCCGACATGAGCCCCCCCCCCCCCGAAAAAAAATAGTGGTTGATTATAGTCCAGTCTGACAATTTGGAACGCTTTAACGAAATATTTATTTTAATAATTTCAGAACCGCTCATTCCCTTGGCAGTGAAATTGTTATAGTTTTACACAACTATTTTTTTTTCTCTTTTATAGGAAAATGATCTTGCGCTAATAGCTTATGCATTAAAGTATGTGTACATGTTGATGCCGATGATTCAAGCTTTCATAATCTTCGTAAGTGCCCTATAGTCAAACCAGAATATGAGCTCTGAAGTGAGGCAAGTAAGAAAAGCGTATATGCCAAACATTTACACCTTCAATTTTACATTGTCGAATGTTAAGATACTGTATTAACAACTTTGTATTAGCTTGAAATACTCCATATATAATATATTATATAAAAACAATTCATAGTATTGATTTTTTGTCTTTATAATAATATAAACCACGACTCTATATAACATGTGACAACGTTGTTTAGACCACGTGACACGTTTCTGGTGACCCACGTGTTTGGGTCAGTCACGGCCACCCACCTACCAGCCACCATGTACAGTACAGTACGGTACATCTCCCAGTCGCTCTCGTGTTCTACACAGCCAGGCTAAGGAAGTTATCTATAATGTAAATATATAATCCCTTCAAGAAAAGGCAAATAGAGGACCTTTATTAGATCCTCGAAATCTCTAGCTCGTACGTTGGATACCGGGTGTTTTTGTTTTGGTAAAGATGTGGCAGCGCCGTACTTAATCCCCCTCTCCACCCCCAGAGCTCATCATATTCTGGTTTGACTGTAGTTTATTTGATGCATCCATGTCTGCTTGGTTTTATAACACGGTCGTAAACACGGTGATAAATAATAATAATAATAATAATAATAATAATAATAATAATAGTAGTGAAATTATTATTTATCGGCTACAAGAGAGTCGTTAAGGCAAAGAAGTCGCAATGTTGTCGCTGAATATGACAGACAACAATGAATGTTACGTCCAGGTCCCCCTTACTCTGCTGGGTGAACATGGACAAGTGAAACAATCTTTATCTAAGTCAGTGACCGGCCCGAGACTCAAATTCGGATTCTTCCAGTTGTGAGCTACACGTAGGCTATTCACCAATGTACCAGCGCTCCTCAATGTGCCGAACTAAATAGGAGTTATATCAGTGTTGCCAAGATAACGCATTGTCAGTTAGATACAGGGATGTTACCCTCCACTTAGCAGCAATCTTTGTGCCTGGCGACAGGGAATCCTGCTGTGTTTTAGAAATTTCTACAAAATTTCAGCTTTAATCCAGTGGATTTTGTGGTTAGTGTCGTTCTAATTGCTTCTGAGAGCAAGTTGAGCGGTATTTAATTATTTATGGCTTTGGATTTGAGAACCGTTTGTGACTTCGCTGCATATTTATTAAGCATTAATTAGGACTAAGACCGTTGTTTGACAATTTTTGTTCACCCAGGCAGCTATCATGTATACCAAAACTTAAGTATTAGATCCGGAAGCTTCACGCCCTTTGGTTAATGACTTCCGTGTGATGTGGTGTGGGAGGGTGAAATGTGTGGTCTGATACAAGGAGGTGGTATTTTGTGTGCTGTGGTGGTGTGTGGTTTCGCTAAAGTCGCTAAAGTGTGTGGGCGTAAAGCACTTAGCGTAGGAAATTCGATGGTGAGAGACGGACGGACAGAGCTGCTGCAAGGGACGCTTACGCATACAGAATACACGAAAAGAAAAAAGAAAAAAGAATCACTTCTGATAAAAATGAGTCGCCATGGAAACTTGTTTATCCTGTAAATTGGTTAAACTTTTTAATGCATGAAATTTCTGTAAGGTGTTGTTGATATTGCTCCAGGCTCAAGTAATATGAAAACCCAGTGGGTTGCATGTGTAAGATGCCCCTTTTCTGCAGCCCATATTCCTCCTTACGAAGGACAGGGAAATGGTTGAAGGAAGTATTTATTACCAGGCAGTTGAGATGCCCGGTTCTGTTAGAGGCACCACACGAAGGCGTCCTTCTCCAGCACCGTGAGCTTAATCGTCCATCGTAAAGGGCAATACAGTATGAAATTTCTTATTCTTGCTCAAAACGTTAACCGTGATAGTAACAACGATTCGGGTACCTTTCGTCTTTCTTGAAATTATACTCCTTTTACTTTGACTTCGTCCAAATTTTTGTCTTTTACCTGCTTATTTTACGCATTTCATTGACAGAAAAAAGGCAAGGCTGTGACCAAATTCTTTCCATAATACTTCTTCATGACTATCATCATACTCTTATGATAATCTACTGTTACTAAATAGCATTAAAGATGGACAGATGGCAATTTTGGGTCAGATGAAAGGAAAAACAAGTATAGTGAAATTGTAGTTGGCCGAAATCAATAAGAAACAGGTAATGCACAATCAATGAAATAATCTACTAAACCCTGAGCAACCCTCATTCAGTTACAATGTTGGTATCTCCTAACAATGTTATGCAGTTAAGGAAATACTCGTCGAACTGGTGAAGCTAAACATAGACTTATTAAACCCCTGCAGTGTAAGAGGCACTAAAATGTTGCTATATTCTGACGACCTGATTTACCTGAGGAATTGTTCTTTGAACTGGAGGGTTAAATCACAGGTCCCTGAACTGGTCAATATCGATCCCCAGGGGTCGATAGGACTATCCAAGGGGTCGATAAAAGGCTGGGGATTCAAAAGGGGGCGATAATTAGCTCGGGGTCAATAGGGGTCGATGAATGATGCAAGGTCGATTGGGAATCAATCGATCTACTGGAGTCGAAAGCTTGAAACTGTTATAGTGTACAGTAAAGCTCCTTTCTTGTGAGCTTTACCTTATCCATTTTAGTGATTAATTAAGGGCTAGAGTGCACCGTGATATATACCCCCATAACAATTTGCCGACCTCCTGCCAGGGATAGCTCTGTGACATAATATTGGCAACCTTGGCCATATACACAGTGCCTACTCTTACCTGCTTAACTATAATCAGAAATCATGGCTCCAATGAGTGAGAGTGATGTGAAAGCATTTTTGGATTCTAAGCCTTCCCCAGCCAAAGTGAAAACACTCACAAAACACGAGCTCTTATTGCTTGCCCAGGCCTTACAGTTGAGATTTCCTGCCTCAGTCACTAAGTTACTTCATTTAACATTGGACACCATGTTTGAGCAAAGTAAGTCCTCCTTAGTTAGTTCTGAGCTATCTGATACTGCACAAGGTGTTGACCCTGAGCCTTTGGCATCGGAGATACCTGGCTCGGGTGATTTTTCTCCTCATGACACTGGTGACAATGTGCAACTTGAGCTAGCCAGAATTAAGCTGAGAGAACCTGAAGTGCAAGCAAAAATGAGAGAAATAGAATTACAAGCTCAAATGAGACAAAAGGAAATTGATCACGGATTCAGACTGAAGCACCCTGATAGTTTACCAAGAGCTAATAGTTCGTCTGCCAGGGAATCTTTTGATGTTGCTAGGAACATTAAGCTAGTACCGCCCTTTAATGAGCAAGACGTCACTAAGTACTTCCATATGTTTGAAAAGGTGGCAGGTCATCTCTCGTGGCCAAAAGACTCTTGGACAGTACTGCTGCAGAGTGTTTTGAAAGGAAGAGCTCAAGAGGCTTATATTTCTCTATCTGTTGATCAAAGTGATTGTTTAAAAGATGCCATTCTCAAAGCATATGAACTCGTGCCAGAGGCATATAGGCTTAAATTTAGATCTACCTTTAAACAGAAAGATCAGACTCATGTGGAATATGCTAGTGTACTCACAGACATTTGTTCAATGGTTACATTCTAAGAATGTTGATAATTTCTCAAAACTATGAGAGTTAATGATCTTGGAGAACTTCACTGGTAACACAGATAGGGATGTTGCTACATGCCTAGTTGAGAAAGACTTAGATACCCTAGTTGATGCTGCTGTTGTAGCAGATAATTGTAACATAATTCATAAGCACGAACGTAAGCCTCAGTCATTTGTTAAGGGTAGGAGAGTAAACCAACCAGTTTTTGTGAACCCTTCTGTTAAAGGCAAGTTAATGTCAGGTGACTCTAGTGGGAGCACTGCAATCCCACAGCATGTTAGTTCCACAAAAGTAAGTGATGACAGTGTCCAGAGGGTAAAGAAAATGTGTCTAATGTTGCCAGTATTGCCAGAAAACGGGGCACTTGGAGGATTGGTGCTGGGTAAAACTAGGGAAAATTTCCAGTGTGAAACCTATTACTTTGGTAAACTCTTGGGGATCTTTTGACACCAACAGAGAGCAGCCATCCACAGATACTGTATTGTTAGAGGTAGTTAGACACAACTTCAGCAAGTGTATATTGTTGATAAGGCCAGAGTGGAGCTGTCAGTGGTTGACAGACAGACTCCTGTAGAGCCATTGTTAGACACTAATAAGACCGGAGCAGTGCAGCCGTCAGGATCAGGTGAGGGTGGTCATAGGACTCCATCAGAGTGCCCTTCCCCCAGCAGTACACAAAGTGGCTCCTCCCCAGATCATTTATTTGCTAACTTACTATCTATGGGGCTAGTTTCACTTGATGGAAAAGGTGGTAAGGAAGTAGCTATAATAAGAGACACAGGAGCTTCACAGTCACTAATGTTGAAGGGGATTGTTGATGTAGCTGACCATAATGAATGTGTCTTGTTGCAGGGTATAGTTGAGTTTGTATCTGTTCCCTAGTTGAGGTGAAGCTCCAGTTACGGTTAGTTACTGGTTCAATTTGTGGGGGTGTTGTTGACCAGCTTCCTGTACAAAGGGTCTCTTTCCTTTTGGGTAATGACTTGACGGGAGGACAGGTGAGTGCTGTTCCCTGCGTGTCAAAAACTCCCCTGAGTGAGGATAGGACTAAAGAGTTGGATCCTAAATTGTTTCCCGCATGTGCTGTAACTAGATCTATGACAGCAAAGGCCAGCCATGATAATGTTGACAGTAATGGCATTGACAATGCCGATGATGATATTGAGCTTGGTGATACCTTTTTTGCCCAGTTAAATGACTCAGAAGTTGATGGTTCTCCTCATACTGATGTAAGTGCAAAGGTAGCTGATATGCAAAGATGTGATCCAGAGATTATCACTTTAATTGACTCAGCAGTTAGGGAAGATGAATGTGAGTCTGAACTGACAGAGTGTTATTATTTAAGGCCAAACAACGTGTTAATGCTAAGATGAAGACCTCCTAGTATTGCGCACGATAACGAGTGGGAGACTGTACAGTACATCAGATGGTGGTTCAAAGACCCTATAGGCAAAAAATTATGTCCATTGCTCATGCCTTATCCTTAGCAGGTCACTTAGAGGTGAGGAAGACTCTCTCCCGCATCTGGCAGCATTTTTACTGGCCTGGAATCCGTCGAGATGTCTCCCAGTTCTGTAAGACATGTCACACCTGTCAGCTAGTCAGTAAGAGCAATAAGCCCATCCCTGCGGCTCCTTTGATTCCTCTACCTGTGTTTGAGGCCCCATTCACTAGAGTCCTTGTGGACATTGTTAGCCCTTTGCCTAAAACCTCCTCAGGCCACAAGTACATCCTTTCAATGTTAGACATGGCCACAAGATATCCTGAAGCCATTCCCTTGAGAAATATTTCAGCTAAATTAGTTGTAAAAGAGATGCTGACGTTCTTTGCCCGTTTTGGTCTCCCTAAGGAAGTCAGTCAGATCAAGGCAGTAATTTTAATTCCGGACTGTTCAGGTAAACGTTTAAGGAGTTAGGAATCTACCAGATCACTTCCTCAGCATATCATGTCAGGGTGCATTAGAGAGGTATCACCAAACTTTGAAGAGTATGCTCAGGAAATTGTGCATTGATGAAAAGGAATGGGACAAGTGTTTGCCTTTCCTACTTTTTGCAACAAGAGAAGCACTGAGTAAGTCCTTGGGCTACTCCCCATTTCAGTTAATCTTTGGCCATGAAGTAAGAGATCCTCTTAAACTCCTCAAGGAACATTGGGTCAAGGATGATGACCAAATTAATTTGCTAAACTATGTGTCAAAATTTAAAGAAAGACTGGCCTATAGTATGGAAGTAGCCAGGGCACCCTTGGAGTCATCTCAGGAGAAGATGAAGAGGTGATATGACCACTCTTAGAAAGCTAGGAACAGAATGTTTCACCCAGGCGATCAAGTTCTTGTATTGCTTCTCATTCATGGTTAGGCTCTGCAGGCAAGTTTTGCAGGCCCTTATGAAGTGGAGAAGAGAGTAGGTGAAGTAAATTATGTCGTTTTAACCCCAGACCGGAGGAAGGAACGAAGATTGTGCCATGTAAATATGTTGAAGGTGTACCACAGGCGAGACGTGGACCCCCCTAGTGCTGCATGCGTGGTGTCGGCTGTCAAGTTAGTGGAGAACGAGGGCTACGCTTTGACTTTGGACCAGATGACCAGTTGGAGAGAAAACCAGGAAGCCTGGAATATACTGACTGATAAACTCTCCCATTTGACTGCAGAGCGGTGTGCCGAGCTTGTTGCCCTTCTCAGGAAGTTCCCTGATGTCTTCCGGGACACCCCAGGACAGACGGAAGTGGCAAGCATGACGTGGACGTTGGAGATGCCAGCCCTGTGAAGCAGTCCCCCCTTCCAGGCTAATCCTCAGAAGCAGACCATCATTCATGAGGAACTGAACTATACGTTGCAGCAGGAGTTAACCGAGTCCTGTCAAAGTGAGTGGTGCTCCCCGGTCATAGTGGATCCCAAACCCGATGGGTCACGTCGCTTTTGTACTGATTATCGTAACTCCCTTACCAAGACTGATACCTACACACTTCCTAGAGTAGATGATTGTATGGATGCGATAGGCAGTGCAAAGTTTATCACAAAATTAGATTTGATTAAGGGATATTGGCAAGTCCCACTCACAGAAAAGGCCCAAGAAATTTCCTGTTCTGTGGCTGGTGGCAATACTTATAAATGTAAGGTCATGCCCTATATAATGAACAAAGCTCCTGCCACCTTCCAAAGGCTATTGAACCAAGGATATTGAAGGTTGTAAAATTTACATTGATGATGTTGCTATTTTTAACCCTTAAACATTACACCTGGGTCTGAGAGACCTGGCCACTTTGTGCCACTTACTGGTTCAGCAACTACTATCATGCCAGTTGGACCCCTGTCCTTCCCAATAGCTTCCTAAGTTTGGATGTTCATGCTAAAGAGTAGCTGTGTGGAAAGTTTTTCCAGGTCTCCTTCTGTTTTGGTGTATAACACTAAAGTCGTGGTTGGGTCTGTGAGTACCCCAGGTGTACTGGATAACGAGACTAAAATTTACTGTTGTGTGATGCAAATTTTTTCACCCTGTGAATTGCCCTCTCCACACCACGGAAGACCCTTCATGCCACTAGCTGACTAAGCAGTGCTTGAGGATCACTGTGTCGTAATTCTATTCTTATGGGGTCCATGTAAACAGAAAACTGTACCAGATTTTTTTCAATAATTTCCCTAAAATGCTTTAAATATGTTAATTTTAATTGTATATTCATTATTGCATAGTAAACTGAACCAAAATGTTGTAGATTGGTCAAAGATTCAGTGAATAAAACACTTTAGTATTTTGTTTTAATTTTTCTATTTTGTGGGTCTGTGAGACCCAGGTGTCATTAATAGTGTATAGGTGCAACTAGGTGTACTGTTTCAGGGTTGACACTCTGGGAGCAACACTTGAGCTTCAACTAGATGCCTTGCTGCGGAGACTGTCCTCTGCTAATTTAGTAGCTTAATTTAACAAAAATCCTTGAATTTGTAAGGGCTCGAGTGCAAGGTGCCTAGAATATGTGGTCAGTTTAGGCCAAGTGAGTCTCACCCTGACAGTTAAAGTTCAGGCCATAGTAGAGAATTCCCCCCCAACCCAAAAATCAAGAGACTTGCAACGAGTTGACTTGGGTATGGCAGGGTACTACATGACGTTTTGTCCTGGGCTTCTCTGATCTTGTAGCTCCCTTCACTTGATTTGCTGTTGAAAAGGAGTCAAGTATTAGTGGAAGCCAGAATGTAGGGATGACTGCTCTAAAGTCAAAGCCATCCTGTCAAGTCACCCAGTGCTTCAAAGCTCCAGAATTTTAACAAACACTTTAAATTAGCTGTTGATGCCAGTGGCCTAGGGGCTGTAGCAAAAAGTTCATGAAGGCCCAGAGAAATTCTTCAGATATTGCGAAAGAACTCCTTACCTGTACACTCATACTTTCCCCTTCAACACTTCTCTATGTATGTTGATCCAGGGTCAGGTAAGATGTTATAGTGTACACTGATCACCACCCTCTGAAATTGTTTGTCCCAAACTTTTAAGGATAAAATTAGATTGACCCGCTGGCCCCTATTTGCAGGAATATGCCTTAGAGATCAGACATGTAAAAGGTGTTAGGTAATGTTTGTAGCAGATTACCTGTCCAGAACTTAAAATTGTGCAGTATCCAGAAATTTCCCCTTGGGAAGCCCTGTTCTTCTCTCAGGACAGGGGGTGTCACTGATACGAAGTTGTCCTAGCTAGCTTGAAGGGAAGAAATAGAAGATGAATGATAATGTAAGGAGAGAGAGCTGTTAAGAACATTAAATAATTTTCCTATCAGTTTTGCTGGCTGTAAGGATAACTTTAAAACCCTCAGCTGTGTTTTGCACCTAGTGGGTCAACTTTGTCTTCTGGGCAGATAACACATACAAGTTGTGTTTCCCATAAATTGCCAGAGGAAAGTCCTTTGTCCCTTGACCATAGTGGATTTGTCTTATAATGTGGGAGGAGCAAATTGAGAGTATTGTTAATGCCAATCAAAGCCTAAATAACGCTTTCTTGCCTTTCTTCATGGCTTACTAATGGTTATGTGAGAGTTATGTAACAACTCCCACTGTTAGTAGGCATATTGTTGCTAAGTGGCTGTAGATAATTCTTAAGACAGCCTAGTGGTTAGTTATAGGAGAGAGGCGGAGTAAGTCTGCTTTATAAGCTCGAGGACAATCGGAAGAGAAGTTTTTTCACATTTTCGCACTTTTTGTCACTTACTGTCTATTACACTTTTGTATACATTTTGTTTACTTTTCCTCATCTTTGTCACATATTACTCAACTTTATGCCTGTGATTACAAAACACACTGTTTGTTTCCATTTCCCATTTTTCAGCTCACTCGTCCATTTAAACTAGTGTGTGGAGTGCTGTCTGCATTACATCAGCAACAAGTTCTCAAATTTCCTCGCGTTCTATGTGAGCACGTAGCCTCCACTGGATGTAATCTGGTTAGGTAAGATATAACGATTTTTATATTTTGTATTCTGAGACCTACATAGTGAATTCCCCTTTGTAAACGGATTATGGTTTCCCTGGTGTGTATGTGTGTAGTGTACAGTAAAGTTAAGTCAGTTTTCTGTAGAGCTGCCATGTCCCTTTTAGTGATTAATTAAGGGCTGAGAGTGCACCGTAATATATACCTCCATGATAAAACGCGTATGAGATATTTGTATCATGCAATAAATTACGAATTAATATTATATACATACCCCACAAACATATGAGTATTGTAATGGCCCGATTCTGGAAAATATTGGATTCATTACGTTTATAGCAGATTCTGGAATGCAGGAAATGGATTTGTATCGGCCCAGTGCACGATTTACATTGTCAGAGAGTATTAGAACGCACGATCTGGTTCCACATTGGCCCAATACATGCTTCAAGATATTGGATGTTTAGGAATTGGATCTCTATTTTGGCACAATATATGATTATCAACATCAGGCAGCACTGAAACAGATACCAAACACAAAATCTAAATGGATATGGCCTTTTTCTAACATACACTTTTTATGTAATATATATAAAGAATTTATCTTCTTAAAATATATATATATATATATATATATATATATATATATATATATATATATATATATATATATATATATATATATATATATACACATATATATATATATATATATATATATATATATATATATATATATATATATATATATATATATATATATATATATATAAAATAGAAAAAAATATACAAAAATTAAACTGACAGGATTCAAACCTGAAGTATTACATAGAAATAATCATTTCATATCCACTTAACTACCATGACATTCCTACATGTGGGACTGAGAGGAGGTATTCACTCTTTTTATTTTTGTTCAGCAACTGCATATTAAATAATAACTTATTTGACATAAATATTGTCTTATTAATCTTGTAAAGCTACTATCAATGCACCCAGTATCATTATAAATTTGAAGACCTTTTATCACTGAACCAATATTCTCACATATGAGAACAACAAA
>NW_027644585.1:0-4995 GCF_032717465.1 Coenobita brevimanus
TTTCCCCCTATTATTAACTTTATCTTGTTTCTTCCGTTTTTGTCCTTTCTTCTACCAGTCAACTTTTCTGTCCTAATCTACCCTTCTCACTCCTTTTGTTCATTCTTAATTCCTTTTTCGTTTTTTTTATTTATTCTTCATTCGTTTTAGTTTTTCTTTTTTTTACCATTATAATTTCTCCTTTCTACCTCTTTAATCTATGTTAGACTTTAAGAGTTCCAACAACTTCTCTCTCTCTCTCTCTCTCTCTCTCTCTCTCTCTCTCTTCTTCGGTATTTTTTGTTGTTCTTCCTCCTTTTCTTCCTTTTTTTATTTTTTCTCGTTTCTGCCCTTTTTCTTTGCTTCTTCTATTCTTAGTTCTTTGCCTTTTTTCTTGTTTTTAGTTGTTATCCTATATTTTTATCTTTCTCCTCTTTTCTCATGGTCCTTTTTTTTTTTTTTTTGGTCCCTCTGTCTTAATCTTGCTTTTCCCTTGCCCTTCTTTCAGTAATTATAGCATCGCAAGCTATAGGAAAGGTAGGAGACAAGATGAAGTATGGTGGAGTGGCCTGGGACACTACCACACGTGTATAGAGTTCAGTCCTTCACTATCTGCAGTACTGGCCTTAGTCTCCTTTTTTCAATTTCTTTTTAAATTTTCTGAATCGACTTTAACCTTTTCTGTTTATTCTTTCTCTTAATTTTCTTTCTTTTTTTTGATACTACGTTTATTGTTGTCCTTTGCCCCTCCTTTTATTTCAGTGTTTAGTTTTCCCTGTGGTTTCTTTCATATCCTGTATTTTCCTCTTGGTTATCTTTTTAACATGCGTGTTTTTATTTCTTTAATTTTTCTTTTTTCTTACCCTTATTTTTACTTATTCATTCTCAATATTTTCCTCTTGATTGTTCGTTTCATCGTTCCTCGTCGTTTTTCATTTCCTATGTATTTTCGTCCTCTTTTTCCGTCCTTTCTCTTTCACCCCATACTTCTGCGATTTTCCTCCTAGTCCATTTCCTTTCTTACTCATATCTACACAGCGTCACTCAGTAGCGACAAGTGAGGGAGGAGGTAGAGAAGAAGTAAGGTGGAGCAGCCTGGAACTCTTATGACATGTGTACAAAATTAGCACTGTCCTTTCTAGCTTCATTTATCTTCTTTTCTTCCCCTGCTTTGTTTCATTCCTTCTCCTTAATAGCTTGGTTTGTTTCTTTAATCCTTTATTTCTTCTTTCTTATACTTCTTTCTTTCTCCTTTCTTTCCTATTGTTTAGTCTTCTTTCTCTCTCTATTTCTCCTTATGATTCCTTTTGTCTCTTTTCATTATTTCATTCTCTTCTTTTTAGTTTTTTCCTGTTTGCTTTTTAGTTTTTCTTTTTCCTTTTAGTTTTCTCTCTACTTTAAGATTTTCTTTTTCTCTTTTGGTTTTCTTTTCCATTTTTTCCTTTCTATTTTTTTCGAGCTATATTACTTCGAGAAAACTATGAGAAGTAGTAGAGAACCAAGGTAAAGTGAGATAGAGCGGTTTGAGAATCTAAGAAAGGTGTCACTACTTCCACTCCGTCTATGCTGTGCTGTTCCTTTTTTCTTATATATCAGTTCATTTTTCTTTTTCCTTTTTACTCTTGTTTATTTTCCTTTGTTTCTTGCTCTCCTTTCTGTTCTTCTCTATATCCTCTTTCTTTTTCCTTTCTATATCCCTCTTTCTTTTTCCTTTCAATTCATATTATTAAATCTTTTTCTCCCTTCTGTTTTTCACCCCTCTTTTTGTGCCAGCTGACGTAGATGGGAATGTGGAAGTGCTTTGGTGGACATCTGTGCTTGTAAGGGGGTTGGCAAGGCAGCCAACATGGAGGAAGTAATGAGGAGGAGGGATGGTGAACTTGTTGAACGTAAGGCACTGATAGACTACGTGTGTGTGGATGAGCGAATGAGAAGACAAGTGTTGGATGCAAGAGTGTGGAGAGGGTGGGGGAATGGAGTCTCGGACCATCACTTAGTGATGGCCAAGGTAGAGCTGCAAAGAAAGTGGTTGAGGAGACCAAGGGGAAGAACAGGGAGGAAGCAACTCCTGTGAGAAGAGTGGAGAAAATTGCAAGATAGTGAGAAAATGACAGGAGTATAAGAGCATAGTGGAAGAAAGATCTGGGAAGGTATGAGCTAGAGCAGATGGAAGGAGTGGAAGACGTATGTAAGATATTCACGGGAAGAGATAGGCACAGCGTGTGAGGCGGTTTTGTGGAATGAGGAGGAGATGCAAGGGTGTGCAAGGGACAGCATGGTGGAATGATGAGGTGAAACGAGCGCTGTGGAACAATAGAAGAAGGCATATAGTGAATGGATTTAGTGAGTAGAGGTAAGGGAGAAGATGAGAGAGAGAAGAGAGAGTGTATATGTGAGCAGGAGAAGGGAGGTTAAGAGACTGGTGAAGGAGAGTAAAAAGAAAGTGGATGAAGAAGTTTGGGAGGAATCTGAGGGTGAAATGGAGGGAGAGTAAGAAATTGTTTTGGAAGGAGGTAAAGAAAGTAAGGCAGTGTGAAAGGGGAAATAGTAGAGGGGGAGTGGGAAAGATAGGAATAATAGATTGTTGGTGGAGAAGAGAGAGAAACTGGAGGAGATGGAAGGAGCACTTTGAGGATTTCGTTGAATGTGGAGAGTGAGAGCAGTGCGAGTATAAGTGGTTGGGGAATGGCTGGGAGAAGAAGAGGATGAGAGGAGGGAGGAAGAGATCAGTAGGTGCGGAAGCAGTGGAAGCGATGAAAGAATATTAAGTTGGGAAAGGCCCCAGGAATTGATGGAGTGTGTGGTGAAATGCTTGGGTATGGGGGTGAGATTGTTGTGGAGTGGATATGGGAAGTTGTGTAGATTGGTTTGGGAAAGAGGGGAAGGGTTCCAGAGCACTTGGAAATCAGGTATAATTGTTCCTTTATACCAAAGGAAAAGGAGAGAGAGAAGTATGTGGTAACCATAGGGGTATTTGCCTACTTAGTGTGACTGGTAAAATATATGGTAGAATACTCTATTGATAGGGTTAGGCATATGACAGAGGAGCTAGTTGGGAGTAAAGGAACAAGGGGAGTTTAGGAAGGGAGAAAAGGGTGTGTAGATCAGATATTTGTTCTAAGATGTTTAGTGGAGAAGTATCTAGAGAAGGGGAAGGGGAAAGTGTATGCTGCCTTCATGGACTTGGAGAAAGCTTATGACAGAACAGATAGGGAAGGTATGTGGAAGGGTATTAAGAATATATGGAGTGGAGGGGAAATTGTTGAGTGCTGTAGAAGAGTATGTACGAGGGAGCTAGGGTTACGGTGCGAAAGTGAGGGATGGTGAGCTGGAGTGAGTTCTTTGATCTCACAATGTGGGACTGAAACAGGGTTGTGTGAGTGTCTCCATGGCTGTTTAATATATACACGGATGGGCTTGTAAAGGAGGTGCAGGGTAGGGCAGTGGATGTGGGGGTTTAGCTCTAATGAATGAGGGTGAGATTTGGAGAAGCTTCCGGTGTTTCTGTTTGTTGATGATACAGTACTGTTGAGTGAAGATGAATGGAGCTGGCAAGGTTTGGTGAATGAATTTGGGACAGTGTGTAGGAGGAGGAATCTGAAAGTTAATGTAAAACAAAAAGTAAAGTTATGGTGTTTGAGAGGAATGAAGTCACAGAGTGTGCAGTGAGGTTGGATGGTGGAGGATGTGGAGGGAATGTGAGTGCATTCAAGTACTTGGGTAGTGTGATGAGTAAGGATGGAACTTTGGGGGATGAAGTTCTTTATTGAAAGGGTAGGCAGGGCAGGGAAGGAAGGTCGTTGGTACACTGAAAGCAGTGATGAGAGAAATAGGGAGGTGAGTATGGAAGTTAAGAAGTCACTGCATGATAGCATTATCTCTACCCTGACGTATGGAAGCGAGGCATGGACCTTGCAAGAGGGGAACAAGTCAAGAGTGAGAGCAGTGGGAAATGAGTTACTTGAGAGGAGCATGTGGAGTGACGTGGAGTGGACAGGTTGACGAATGAAGAAGTGAAGGAACGCTGTGGGGTGGATGTGGATGTGGTTGAGAAGATTAGGAGAGAAATACACTGAGGTGGTTTGGACATGTGAAGAGAATGGAGAATGAAAGACTGAGTAAGAGGGTGTATGTAGGTGAGGTGGAGGAGCGTGAGGGAGAGGGAGAGGTAGACCTGAGGATGAGGTGGAGGGATGGAGTTGAGAGGTATATGAGGGGGAGGGGGGTGAGTTGGGGGAGTGGGGCTAGTCAAATGGTGGGGTGACAGAGCGACTTGGAGGCGTTTGTCCAAGGGGCGGCCACCCTTTCGGCGGGATTAGGGCGTCCGGGCTATAGATAGATAGATAGATAGATAGATAGATTTTTCCTTTATTGTTTTGCATTTTTGTGATTTTTTCATTATTCTTTTGTTTTATTTGCATTTTTTTCGTGTTTCTAATTCTTTTCTCTCCTCATTTTCCCCTTTTACTACCTTTTCCAGAGTTCTCTTTCTTCCTCAGTTTTTCTCGCATTATACTACGGGAGTACAAGTATCAAATTACCAATAGACCAGATTAAATTACTGGTGTTATTACCAGAAGTAACTTACGGCACAAAACACAAAATCACTATCATCATCATTATCGATCATTAAGAATTCGTGTTCATTATTCGCACCAGCCTTCAACTACATCACCATTGCCACCACTATCCACTCTCGTCACCATCATCATTACCCATTCAGTTATTCGTCTCAAAGCTCATCATGCAGTCACCTTCATAACCGCCCAGTCGTCATCATCACATCATCATCATCATCGTCACTAATACAGTAACTACATTTCTCTGTAGAACAGAAGCCAGCAATTATATTACATCATCACAAACTACAACAGAGGTAGGAAGGTAATATGAATGAAGTTGTGGAGCAATTTGGCACTCTACTATGCGTGTTAGAGTTCAATCCTTCAAAAGTCTTTCTGCGTCAAGCTCCCTTTCTTTATTTCTTTCTCATTTTCTGATTCCTCTTTCACATTT
>NW_027644586.1:0-4995 GCF_032717465.1 Coenobita brevimanus
CGCACACACCCGTCCCCTTGCTCAAGGGGGACAGTAACCACCCACTTCGTCAGTGAAACTTTTCGCAACCTGAGCGATGCGCGAACTCCAGTCTACGAGATGGCAAGCGAGAACGTTACCACTGCACCAGCGTGTGTGTGTGTGTGTGTGTGTGTGTGTGTGTGTGTGTGTGTGTGTGTGTGTGTGTTTCAATATTACCCTGGGAATGCAGGATGGTCTAAACAAAATGTATTAAGGAAATTTTGACTGCTTTGGAAAAATCCAGTAAAATCTCCATATTGATTGCCAAATTATTTAAGAATTTTATGATTATGCGTGTTCGTTAGGTTCGACTCTAGAAATTTTTTACAAGTCAATTAATAATAAATAATCAGAAAGGTGTTCCAAAGTAATCATTCCAGTCACACGTGTGCCACATTTGACGTGTATGGGTGAAGGAATGAAATCCAATTTGGCATGTGCTCGGAAAAGAGAGAAGACACAGAAGGCAGTAAATTAAGCAAGCACAGACTCGTTTCCACCAATCATGGGAGACCTTAAATATATACTGTGCTGTGTGTGTATTGTGTACAGTGTAGCATCAAGGCAACGAAATGCATAGTACGGAAAGAGTTCCTGCATATTAGACTATTATTTTGTATTTTTACGTCAGATATCTATTAAAGTATGCTAGTAATCAGAACGTATTATTGTCCGGGAAACATTTCATCATAATGTATGACAACCTATATATGATGATGAGATAAATGATGATAATGTCAGCAGTTATGGATCACAAACTTTTCCCCATAAACTGGTCAGGGGTCTAAGTCATAGGAGGTTAGGAATCTCATCGTTATACGGTTACAACCCAGCGTTTTAAATTGTTTCCTAGTTTCTAGAAGAGCCTTTTCAAATTCTCAGGCTTGAGTACTGCCTTCATCAACTTTTTCACCAAAGGCTCTAGTCAACTGAAGAATACTGTCTTTAGATGTTAAGTCTGTAATATAAAAATACGTGGTGGGGCTGAAGTGATTAAAAAGGTAATGCCGTCGGGTGAGAGTCGAACTCATGACCTTGAGATTATTCTCATGCGCTACCAACTGCGCTACCGAGGCGTTGTGATTATAGTTTGATCAGATAATTAAATCCATAATAAGGAATTATTATAATTTACCCCATAAATCTGAGGACTTTTTCATATTCTATTGTAATTACCGAAAAACTATTTTATTCTGATTAGAAGACATTACTGGAAGTTTTAGCAATCATTACAAATAACCTGCTCAACCCGATTATGCAATTTGGTTTAACTGCAGCTGCATGCACATTTTTCTTACCGTGCAAGAGGTATGGAGAGATGAACTGATAAGTCAACCATGTACAGTGTTTCAAAAACTTATTGGGAAGTACCAAGGAGGAAAAAAAATAACATTATATACGTCGGACAAGCATGCAGTAGTTAACATGCTTTCATGGGACTGCCGTGTTTCTCTTGGAATCAGCGCTTCCATTTTATTCAAAGCAATTGGACTTTTATTCACTGGTCATTCTGATGGTTTAACCCTCTTCGTAAAAGGTGATAATAAGTCCACATACCAAATGACATGGCGCCATAGTGAATGAGAGTGTCTATAATATAATATCTGATAAGTAATACCGTGTTTTATCATGTCCAATGAATCAAGTGCATCACAAGTACCGGTATCTAATCTTTTCTGTTTAAGTGAGTACGAGCAGGGCGAGATTGTTGTGTCTTTAATTAGGATGCCATGATTACCATATCTCCTTCATTATGATGCGTTTTTTCTTCGTTCAATGAAATACCTTTACGACATTGAAACTTATACAAAAACTAGTTATCATAGGAAAGGGAGTTCCTCCCAAGGATGTATGAATTGTATGACGGTTGTGAAAATGAAAATTGCATTTTAGTTACCGAAGGTTTTGTTTATTTAATGCTGTCTGTGGTGAATCCTACCCATAAACTGCACGCATTACACCGCCTCTATCGCCATGCTATGAAACACACTGATGTTCTGCTATAGGAAAGAGCATCCTGCAACAGCAAAGCGCGGGGACACGTTTGAAGGTTTGCTTGTTGGACCAGCACTGCATTTGCGTCTCTACACTCACTTGACATAGGTAATATAGTTGTCTCCACATCACCCTATAGTCTATTCAAGTACTTCCTAATACTTGGGTCATGACTCAAAATCTAGTCGCGAAGCCCTATCAGGTAGGTGGGCTGTGATGTCCAGTGACTTTCCAAACTTTCGTTTTGTTGAAAAAGTGGCCACAGTGAAGGTTCTCGGGTCTGAACGACTGACTCAGTTTTCATTTTCATGTTTTAACGGACTCACGTATCCATTCATAATTATATTCGTCATCAAGGAGTTCTAACTGCGATTAAAAGCTTTAAATGCTCGACAGTGACAATTATTCCTCAGATTGAAACAGTCTGGGTAGCAAGCTAAGACGTAAATAAACCATAGTACTATCGATATGTGGATCAAGATGATTTGAAATTTTTCCTTAGATCGTCAGTCTGTGGTAGGCACCCGTAGTCGTTTATAAACCACAGAACTATGAGTAAGTGAATCAATAAGATTTGTGTTTGTGTGTGTGTCTGTGTAATTCACCGGGTCGGTCAGGATCACCTGATGGTCGTGATCGTCAGCTTTTACCCTCCCGGAAGGGAGCTGAGAGCTCATATAGTCCGATCTATGGGCAAGGCTGTGAGCTTCACACACGCCCACACCCGTCCCCTTGCTCAAGGGGGACAGTAACCACCCACTTCGTCAGTGAAACTTTTCGCAACCTGAGCGAGGCGCGAACTCCCGTCTACCAGATGGCAAGCGAGAACGTTACCACTGCACCAGCGAGTGTGTGTGTGTGTGTGTGTGTGTGTGTGTGTGTGTGTGTGTGTGTGTGCGTTTCAGTATTACCCTGGGAATGCAGGATGGTCTAAACAAAATGTATTAAGGAAATTTTGACTGCTTTGGAAAAATCCAGTAAAATCTCCATATTGGTTGCCAAATTATTTAAGAATTTTATGATTATGCGTGTTCGTTAGGTTCGACTCTAGAAATTTTTTACAATTCAATTAATAATAAATAATCAGAAAGGTGTTCCAAAGTAATCATTCCAGTCACACGTGTGCCACATTTGACGTGTATGGGTGAAGGAATGAAATCCAATTTGGCATGTGCTCGGAAGAGAGAGAAGACACAGAAGGCAGTAAACTAAGCAAGCACAGACTCGTTTCCACCAATCATGGGAGACCTTAAATATATACTGTGCTGTGTGTATTGTGTACAGTGTAGCATCAAGGCAACGAAATGCATAGTACGGAAAGAGTTCCTGCATATTAGGCTATTATTTTGTATTTTTACGTCAGATATCTATTAAAGTATGCTAGTAACCAGAACGTATTATTGTCCGGGAAACATTTCATCATAATGTATGACAACCTATGTATGATGATGAGATAAATGATGATAATGTCAGCAGTTATGGATCACAAACTTTTCCCCATAAACTGGTCAGGGGTCTAAGTCATAGGAGGTTAGGAATCTCATCGTTATACGGTTACAACCCAGCGTTTTAAATTGTTTCCTAGTTTCTAGAAGAGCCTTTTCAAATTCTCAGGCTTGAGTACTGCCTTCATCAACTTTTTCACCAAAGGCTCTAGTCAACTGAAGAAAACTGTCTTTAGATGTTAAGTCTGTAATATAAAAATACGTGGTGGGGCTGAAGTGATTAAAAAGGTAATGCCGTCGGGTGAGAGTCGAACTCACGACCTTGAGATTATTCTCATGCGCTACCAACTGCGCTACCGAGGCGTTGTGATTATAGTTTGATCAGATAATTAAATCCATAATAAGGAATTATTATAATTTACCCCATAAATCTGAGGACGTTTTTCATATTCTATTGTAATTACCGAAAAACTATTTTATTCTGATTAGAAGACATTACTGGAAGTTTTAGCAATCATTACAAATAACCTGTTCAACCCGATTATGCAATTTGGTTTAACTGCAGCTGCATGCACATTTTTCTTACCGTGCAAGAGGTATGGAGAGATGAACTGATAAGTCAACCATGTACAGTGTTTCAAAAACTTATTGGGAAGTACCAAGGAGGAAAAAAATAACATTATATACGTCGGACAAGCATGCAGTAGTTAACATGCTTTCATGGGACTGCCGTGTTTCTCTTGGAATCAGCGCTTCCATTTTATTCAAAGCAATTGGACTTTTATTCACTGGTCATTCTGATGGTTTAACCCTCTTCGTAAAAGGTGATAATAAGTCCACATACCAAATGACATGGCGCCATAGTGAATGAGAGTGTCTATAATATAATATCTGATAAGTAATACCGTGTTTTATCATGTCCAATGAATCAAGTGCATCACAAGTATCTAATCTTTTCTGTTTTAGTGACTACGAGCAGGGCGAGATTGTTGTGTCTTTAATTAGGATGCCATGATTACCATATCTCCTTCATTATGATGCGTTTTTCTTCGTTCAGTGAAATACCTTTACGGCATTGAAACTTATACAAAAACTAGTTATCATAGGAAAGGGAGTTCCTCCCAAGGATGTATGAATTGTATGACGGTTGTGAAAATGAAAATTGCATTTTAGTTACCGAAGGTTTTGTTTATTTAATGCTGTCTGTGGTCAATCCTACCCATAAACTGCACGCATTACACCGCCTCTATCGCCATGCTATGAAACACACTGATGTTCTACTATAGGAAAGAGCATCCTGCAACAGCAAAGCGCGGGGACACGTTTGAAGGTTTGCTTGTTGGACCAGCACTGCATTTGCGTCTCTCCACTCACTTTACATAGGTAATATAGTTGTCTCCACATCACCCTATAGTCTATTCAAGTACTTCCTAATACTTGGGTCATGACTCAAAATCTAGTCGCGAAGCCCTATCAGGTAGGTGGGCTGTGATGTCCAGTGACTTTCCAAACTTTCGTTTTGTTGAAAAAGTGG
>NW_027644587.1:0-30292 GCF_032717465.1 Coenobita brevimanus
TTTCAGCAAAATCCGCTCATATCTTTTTGAGAAATCCTTTTAACAGACAAACTGACAAACAGACAAACAAACCAACGAGGGGGAAAAACATAACCTCCTTGGCGGAAGTAACCATTAACGATTATCAATAGAAACTGTTGTTAATGAATCTGTATTAATGTCAGCTTCACCTACCCCTTAAATTCCTCTCAATGACAGCAACGCATTCTGTGTTATGAAAGTTATAATAATTGTCAAGGAACCAGGGATGCAAACTGACTATTGCGTAGCACCTCTTTTGCAACGCATTCTGCAAATAGTACAGCACTATTGCCTTGTGTGTTGTTGCATGTAAAGTGTGGCAATGTCAAAATGATACAGATACACATGCAAAATAATATTAAGGTGAAATATGGTACTACATCGCTAAAGAAAAAGATGCTACAATGTCTGCTTTGCCACTAAAAATACTGTACGTTCCTGAATGTCGCAATAGTACTTGTAGGTAAGGGTAGAAATAGCGAGGATGTTATGGCAGAAGTGCTAGTAAGTGACAATATTGCGGTAGTTTTGCAAAAGATCGTGGCGAATTGTTGATGATACGATATGTTAATGCGGGCTGTAGTGTTGCTGTGAGTGGTAGTAACGTTATGACGTTTTACTGGACATAGCCTCCCATCCTTTGTCAAGGCCTGAGCTTTTGATTCTGTTGTTGGCTTTTCAATCATTCTCTTTTTTCCTTACTTCTGTTACTGCTGTCCCCAGGTCAGTATCATGTACTCGTACAGTATATTTTGCTACCCCTTGTCATTACTTTCTTTGCAAACCTTCGGTGGTCGAATCGGCAATACCCGCATCTACTGTCACTGTAACCTAGGCTGAATCCTTCACTGTAGTCTGTCCCACACCAATTCTCGCATTTTTTCAACCTGTTAAGTTTCCCTGGATGATGTGCACACACACTCAAAAAAGTCTTTCCAACATTGGGTGGTGATTGGTCACCTCTCCAGCTACAGATAGCGGTGTCCATCAGTTCTGCAAATCCAAGTTGCTCTTCATGGGTCTTAATTTTTTTTAAAAGCATATATATCACAGTTGACAGCCAATGTCAGACGTGTGCATCAAACCCAACACAATTCAACAATCATTCATAATTTCTTTGATTAATGATAACCGTGATGCTAACCTACACCCCAGCAAAACTCGCTGAAACAGACATCAGGTAATTCGACTTGCAAATTTGCCACCTTTACAACCCTTTTGAATAATAGAACAGTATTCACTGTATCTCCCTGACCCTGCAGACGGCACGACTAAAATGCAGTGAAATACTTGTTTCATACAGTTGAATGTTGTTAATTACAGGACTGGGGGAAGAAGAAATGGAGAATGAGGAACTGTTAATATCTCTCCTCTCGCTACTAAACCTGCACTGGAAAGAGAGAGAGAGAGAGAGAGAGAGAGAGGGGGGGGGGGGGAAGAGAAAGATCTGAAGAGAAGCGAAATCTAAGTAGGAGATTAAACAACAAATAGCTATACATGGTAGACCACCTTGATAGTAGATTACATTATTAAATTAACCAGTTGTATTGACTTCCTGCCTGACTGAGAGTTTGATCCAGTTTAACTTCTTTCAGTTTGATAAAAGCTGCAGAGCGGGATGACTGTCTTCCACTGGTGTTTGTCAGTACTGCCATTCTGAATAGGTAAATAATTCCACACTCACATTCCTCTCTCTGTTCATTCCTTGTCTACCTTCTGCATTTTGTTTTCTCTTATCACCTTTCTCGGAGTGAATAAGGCGAGACTTTTTTCCAAGGAGAAGGAGGCAGAAGTGGTTCTGATTAAAAACATTATAGAACATGGGTTAAAGATGAGCGTTATAAATATTATTGAAATCGATAATTATGGGTTTATTTGTGACTGCTGTGAGTTTCTCAGTTTCATGGAATCTTTCGCTGTGGACATGGGTACAACCATATCCGCCCATCATTAGGGAAAAATAATAAACCCTGGAGTGATATATTGATTACTGTCAACTGCAGGTGGCTGTTGAGATGATGGTGATTGGTGATGTTGGTCCATTCCGACTTAGTGCTTCACTTGGCCACGGCTCGCACCCTTCCACACCTACCCGTAATCCCTCGCTCTAACTCCACCACCTGTACCTATGGTGTAGTTTAGATTAGAATTATAGTTATGCAGTAGGTAAAAAGGTTAGAGTGATGGAGAATGAGCAAGTGTGAAAAAGTACGAGTCGCGGCCGAACGTTATTTTAATTTGGAATACAAAACAAGCACACAGTGTGTATGGGTTCGCCAGTATCCACTCCACAAGAGTACCCGACAAGGAAAGCATGCACAAACAGTTTTCCCAGACTACGACCCGTAATCTTCTGCTTACAAATCTAAGTCCTTATTTCATTTGTAGGTACGAATTGGATGAGTTAAAGGAGACTCTGGTCAAAAGTATCGTGATTGGTTCAAGAATCGAACATGGACTTATAAGTACTATGATGGCATTTTGTATTTTATCCATGCGACCACGCGATTTTACTGAGTGTAGGGAAGCCCATGGCAGAGAGGGTTTAATAGAGATTGTATCTATATTCCTTCATTTTAAAAGTCTATCCTATTCTAAATCATCAGGAGATAATATGGATAATAAAAAAGACGTCCCCGGGTCGAGCGGTTTAATACAATTCATAACAGCCTCCATACCATGCTTAACTGGACCCTGGGTAGGCACTGGCTCAAGATCCATTGCTTTTGTAACCTCTTATCGGATACGGTTCTATCAGAGATCGTTGTAATTCCTGGGCAACATCATTTCCTCCTTTTTTAGTTGTCTTCACGACACACAGGCAATAGAAAGTCAACATTCTTTTTCACCTCAACCCAGAGATACCTATTGTAAGCATGGATGCAGGTCTGAAATATGATACTAGATAACTAATTGATCGTGCACCTCCCCATATTCTCTGATTCTTTACAGTACTACAGTCAAAAAGTTCACCATTACTTCTCTGCAGGCTGTTGCTGTGAAAGGTGTTATATGATTTTTTCTTTTAAATAACAGTCCGAAGTTCACAACCAAAGAGTTGAGAAAAAGGATGCTGTCTGTCGTTCGATGAGGGATGAGGTATATGAAATGCAGGACACATTGTTGGTATGTGGAAATTTATATCATTGCTGGTAGGGGACTGTCAGTGAAGTTATGCCTCGTAATAGCACATCTGGCTGAATTCCTCGCCACGGACATAATGGGTGTGTGTCCATCGTGGCTACGAATTAGGGAATGTGGTATTTTTCTCGTTTCGTGATCATACTTGATTTAGCATTAAATCTTTGAGTTTTCCTTTGTTCTGTATGTGTCTAGTTCGTTTTTTATCCCACTTTCAGTCGGAAATGACAGGTTTTGAGTATTACCTCCCTCGTTGCTTAAGAGTTACAAGTCATTTTAAGTATTACTCCTACCGACCTACCTTAACTGGACATTTGCCCCCACCAATTCAGTCCTAATTAAATATATAAACCAAATGGGTAGAATAAATATAAAATAATAATAAACTTATCCTCAGTTAGCGGCTATCTCCCCATTCTTGAAAAATAAAAGCAGAAACTGTAGACCACCTGTCACACATTCATGGAGTAACTAAGTTGCTTAGGGCAGCACCTCAGCTGGTAAGTGTGACTTGCTTGAGGAAATCAACTTGGACTTGTCCTGGGAGTCAATTGGATGGAGTTAAAATTGCTATAGTACACATTATTATTGTTGGAAAGATGTTTCAAGTAAGAAAATGACATTTATTCCGATGGGATCTAACTATAAAACGTGCAAAATAACCGGATTTATTAAGGACCAAAAAAAGAGAATAATTCTATAAATGGTAGGTAAAGACTGCATTGCTTCTGATCACCGTCATCTTTACTATCATCATACTCAACACTATCGTAACATGACAACCTCTATTTCTCACTAAAAGTAGCGTGTACTAGAACCAGAAAGAATAAAAGCAGCTGACACTCAAGTTGGATATAAATTAACAAAGTGTGCACTGAAATGGAGCAGGCATCCGATCATTGGATTACTCAAGTATTCGGAACCGAAGCATATTAACGCTTTAGATAAATGCCCATCGACAATAAGGGGTAAATTGAAGCATGAAAAAGTTTTACCAAATTCCAGTCTTCCCATATAATCCGAAGAGCATTTACATCAATCTTTACATCCAGGACCCCAGTTACACGATCTGGTGAGCACGGACAACTGGTAATCAAGCCTTCATCCAAGTCTATGGCTGGCCTGAGAATCACACTTTGTTTCCTCGAAGTGCCGGTATGTTGTACTAAATCAATGCACTTTCCAGACTGAGGCTTCTTCTTTCCAGTTCTTCAAATCTGACGACCGTCTGAACACTCCTTGATATAATTACTGGATATATTTGCTTTTCTAGATAAATTTGGAGCCTGATCTTAACATTAATGGTCGCATGTTAGTACGGACTTGAAAACTGGGGACGAAATGTGTGCCTATGTTGTTTGGCAATTGCTCGGTAATTTGATTTTAAAGTACAGGTATTTCATTTTATTTTTTTTCAAGGTTACACGTAATAGAATCTTCAGAATTTTGACAGTATCTTCTCTGTTTGCTCATAAGGAAAACAAATCTTAACTAAATAATACTTTTTATTCCAATTAAATCTGCGTTGGAGACTTTAATGCAGTAATGGGCTGTTCAAATGAGGGATTTGAGGCATGTATGGGTAAGATGGGAGTTGGTAGTAGGATGAGTGAAAACGGAGTGAGGTTTGGAAGCTTCTGTCTATACCGACTTAGTCATCGGGGGCACACTCTTTCAGCATTGCAATATACACAAGACAACTTGGGTGTCACTCGTGTGGAAAATATAAAAATCAGATTGATCACATCGCTATCAGTAGGAGGCACAGAAGTTCTCTGCCAGATGTTCATGTTAAACGGGGAGCGGATATTGGTAGTGACCATCAACTCAGTATTTGGTAAAATAAGGTTTAACTTTAAAAATCAGAAGAAGGAAAAATCTGGTGTTGGTAGATACGATATTGTTAAGCTTAGAAGGGAAGGAGAAGAAAAGGAGGAATTCAGATTAGAATGCAGAAATAGGTTTTTGGTGTTGGAAACGTTGGAAGAGGGGGAGAGAAGTGTAGGGATGAGATGTGGGAGGATGTGGAACAAAGTTTTGCATGAGACTGCTGAATGGCCGATTGGAAGGAGACATAGATTCAGGAGGAAAGAAATGGATATCAGAGGAAACGTGGGATATGATAAAAAAGAGAGGTGAGGCTAAATTGAGGAGTGAGATGCAAATGCGTTGATGAACGAGAGATTGAATTAGCAAGAGCTGCGTACTGGAGTTTGAATTCAGAAGTAAGAAAAGTTAGCTAGGAGAGATAAAAGAAGATGTGTGGATGAAAAGGTTGCAGAGACTGAAATCCTAATAAACAAAAAAATGATGGACAGAGTCAAAGAATAGCATATGAATCGATTAGAGAACTGAGTGGTAATGCAGGTAAACGCAAGGAAATACCAGTTAGAGACAGGGAAGGAAATTTATTGACCAAAGATGGAGATATTAAAAATAGATGGAAAGAGCATTTTATATTAGACACTTCTTATTAGACCAATACCACCAGAAGAAGATATACTGTCTGCTCAGGAAGATTTAAATATAGAAACAGGAGAGTTGAGGCTTGCAGAAGTGGAGAAAGCAGAAAAACAGTTAAAGAATAATAAGGCACCAGGGGAGGATGGTTTATTTCCGGAAATGTTTAAAGTGTGAGGGGGATAGATTAATAATGATCTTGACCAAGCTATTCAATAAGATATGGGTGACGGGGTTACTACCATCAGTTTGGAAGAAAGGTGTAATTGTTAGAGTTCTGAAGAAGGGAGACCTGGAGTGAATGTGGTAATTGGAGGGGAATCTCTTTGTCACTGATAGCTTTGAAAGTTTTCAGTAGAGTGTTGTTCAATAGGTTGGAGCCGGTGGTTGAGGGTATTCTGAGGGATGAACAGGCTGGTTTTAGAAAGGGATGCGGTTGCAATGATCAGATCTTTATAGTTAGGCATTTGATGCAGCAAGTTAATGAAATGAGAGTACCGTTAAGTCTTTGTTTTGTTGATTTTGAAAAGGCTTTTTGATAGTGTTTCGAGAGAGTCTATGGGGAAGATCATGAGACATTATGGAATACCAGAGGAGTTTGTGAGGGTCATTATGAACATGCATGAGGACACATTTTGTAAAGTGGGATGGTTGATGGTTGTCTGAGTGATTCGTTTGAAGTCAAGTCCGGAGTAATTCAAGGTGGTGTTCTATCTCCTTTACTATTTATATTGGTCATTGATTACATTATGAAACGTGTTGGAACAGAAACCGGTGCAGGTATACTTTGGGGAGAGAACAGGGAAACTTTTGGATTTAGATTATGCAGATGATATAGTTTTTATTTGTGATGGGCCAGAAGAGATGCAGAGAGAGTGTTGGACTGTTTGGTGAGTGAAGGTCGCAAGGTGGGTTTGCTTATTAATTGTGGAAAAACTGAAATAATCAATATGAATATGGAAAATGCTATGGAATGTGTAATTGGAGGTATGGTTGTAAAGCAAGTTAGATAAGTTTAAATATTTAGGTACTTTTATTTAGCCAAGTGATTGTTTCTTGAACTTTGAATTCGAGGAAAGGTTAAAGAAGGCTAATCAGGCAATGGGAATGCTTAAAAATATTTGGAATAATAATAATTTCTCTGTGCATACAAAAATCAAACTTTTATAAGGTAATGGTTAGGAGTATCTTAATTTATGGACACGAGTCTTGGTACAGCACAGTGACTATGGAAAATAAATTCTTACAAGCGAAAAATAAAGCACTTAGAAGAATATTAGGAGTTAAGTGGTGGGAAAGGATACCAAATAGTAGAATTAGAGAAATAACGGGAGTGCAGCTGACTGATGAATATGTTAGATTCTCAATGATGGAAGTGGCTAGGACATGTGTATAGGAGACAGGGAATAGTACAAGGTGATGCACCAGGGTGGGTGGCACCTGGTAGGAGAGGTAGAGGAAGGCCAAAAAGAGACGTGGGTGGAGACAATGAGACGGGAAGCTGGAGATGAGTGTTGTGGAGATTCTCCGAGGAGTTAGCACAAGAGATAGGATGTGGTGGTGTGAGTTCATCGAGGCCCTATGCATCCCCGAGGGTGCCATACAGTGGAAATGATTGATATATATATATATATATATATATATATATATATATATATATATATATATATATATATATATATGTATGTATCATCATCATCATCAGCAGCAGCAGCCACTACAAGTCCACTGCTGAACAAAGGCCTCCCCCAACCTTCTCCACGAATTTTTGACTGAGTCAATCTTTGCCACATTTTCCTGCAAATTTCTCTCACTTCATCCCTCCACTCCCTGTCTCGGCCTTTTTCTGCTACAAGTTTACAATCTCTTGGTGTCCAGCCAGTCAACCTCTTGCTCTATCGATTATCCCTGCTTCTTGCTACATGGCATATATATATATATATATATATATATATATATATATATATATATATATATATATATATATATATATATACACACACACACACACAAAGAAGTAAACATAGATAAAGAAAAGTTAAAACATTGAAGATTTGAAGAAAATATTGTACTGATTACAGAAAAAACAGACATTACAAGAAAAGTTCAATGACTCAAACAGATAGTCTCAAAGTCAGGCTAAAGATAACCTCGAGTACAACTAAAATGACACTTCATGAAAGTACACCAAAAGGCGCCATCAAAATAACTGAAGAAATCCTCAGTGAAGACCCATACAGATGTGGGTGCTTTGCGGTACGATGCTGTCACGGCGTGTCGTTATACATGATTGGCTCCGAAGACACTACTTGGAAGCAAATACTAAAACTAACGAAAGACCATGAAAACGAAATAAAAAGACTCATTGCAATTAGAAAAAAGCTTCTGATAAACAACGGCATCATGAAAGATTATTTTTTATTTATAGATTTCAGGTGTCCTAATTGTGTGTTGCAAATGCTCAATTTTTATCTAGGAAATGAATGAAAGGTTCTGGCCGAACAGATCTGAGACATTTCCTGGATCTAGAGAAAGCGTGTTTTATAATTAATCGGCAACCATTGAAACAAACATTACATTCCGTCCAACTAAATGTTATGTAGATTTCTAATCCTTCAGCAGCTTATTTGTTGTAGTTCGATGACTACATAAGACAAAACTACGGCTCTACAAGTATATCGCTTCCATTACACATCTTTGCACTGGTAATCCTATTTTCTAATGTTAATCTTATAATACAGCTCAGTATTCAGGATGGACAGATCGCAATTTTAGGTCAAGTGAAGCTGGACAGAGTGTAAAAATATGTGGATTGAAAGGCTAATTACTTAAAGCCATTGGGAGTGTTCATGGTGATGACAAAAACAGCTCTGAACATGGCTGGTGCACTGAATGAAGTTCAGCCCTAACGTTAGAGAGGAACAGGGCTTTTTTTACTTGCTACCCTTGCTGAACACTGTGTATAAGCTTATTGATGGATTACTGAGTGAATGATAAGGAGAACATTAGTGAAAGCATTTGCCCAGAAGAACAGATGTAATAACGAGTAACTGGATGTGCTGCTGTTTGCCGTTGTTGCAGTGCTAATGGATAGTAATGAGTCGGAGTGTTTACAGTACTGAGAGCGAAAAATTCTAGTGGCTTTGACAAAACAAACGAGGCAGTATCACAGTTTCTCTATCCCTTCTTGAAAAATGACAACACTGATACTGTACCCGTATTAATAATCAGTCCGAAAAGGAAAGATGATTTTTTGCTTATTAACAGAATACTCAGGGCAGTTTAATGTAGCTGCCGTTCTCGTATATAGAGGATGAAGTAAAACCATTCTTCTTTAGCTGTTTTAAACACTAAGCAAAGCTAGTTGATCCTAGTTGGAATAGCATGTGAAAATGATCATATGGCACGTTAAAACTCCCTCTTTTCTCCGTCAGTTTTTCCCAACTTCTCTGTCTTTTCCTTTCCTCATACGCTTTCATTCGCGTTGTTTCACCCACCCTCCATTTTTCTTTCCGTCAACATCAGTTCAGCTGTCCCTCCAATCCCCTGATTCCTCCGTCTTCCTTTTGTGTTCACGATTGTTTGTATTCAGCGGATATTTTTATGCTTATACCCCCTTCTCCCTTTGTCTGCCCCTTCCTTATTTTTTTTTCTGTTGACTCCTCTCTCTCCTCCTTCACAACAATTAACATTTATACCGCTGTCATCGAGGCCTCTTTCTGTTGCCGCTATTGTGATGGATTAGAAAAACTTGATCCTCTTGTTCAGTTTACGTTTTATTTGTTTCTCGGGTTGGACTGTTGACGTCTGCACAGTAATTATTATTTCCCCGTGTCCAGGTGACGAGTGTGTGTGTGTGTGTGTGTGTACGTTCCTTTAAGCTCCGCCAAAAGGATAATATTCCTTTCTACTAGGTAATTACATGAGTACAAGTAATTGTGCAATATATTTTAATTCCTACACTCTGGAATCTTACTTTTAACCTTAGTTGCTCAATACTAAAACTATGATATTATTATGGCCATGATTAGTGTACTGAGCAATTAGTCCACCACAGGATCTCGCCGGGGCAAAGATAAGCCATATCACTTAATGCTGGCATAGAACTGATTGGTAAGTAACAGTAGTCATCATTCACACGGTAGGAAATAACAGTGCATGACCGTAATGTGGTATAAGTGTCTTCATTTGAACTGTATCATAGCCTGGAAAATACTCTTCTTTCAAGACTTCATATAAAACGTCTCAGAAGGATTTAATAGCCCTACTCGAGCTTCAAACATTTCTTGCTGGTTGAGATTGAAGAGACTGGTGGTTTAGGGAGAGCCTTCTCATAAAATAGATATGATAGCTATACATCGTCCTAGAATACACTGCCCGGAAAGAACAGATAAGTTGGGAAAAATGGAGTGGAAGAAATGACACATGAACGTGATAAAGTTCTCTGTTTATTTAACGCTCTGCAACACACAGATCCAACTTTCTGAGGATGGTCTATGTATAGTCTGAAACGTAAAAGAAATACAGAACTCAGGCTTTCACGTTTGTTCTCCTTTTCCATCGTTAATTCACTTTCGATCTGTTGTAGCTTCCGTACAGCACAACGTCCAGCTTTCCAACCCTCACCCTCTCTCATTTCTATATACAGTATTCCCTTCCCTCCCACTTTCTCTGCCTTCCACTATCCCACTATTTACCTTCTTTCCTTCCTTCCTTCTTTCCATTTCGTCTCCCCCCATTTCTTTCCTCGTTTATTTATACTGACCTCTCATTCCCCACCCCTTCATCCTGCCTCCCAGCTCCCCCTCTCACTGCCTTCCTGTTGCCAATGACTTCCAGCACTTCCTACCTCCCTCCCTTGGCTTCTCCCTGCTTCCCTCCCTCTCCCTCTCCGTATTATCTGCCCTTCCCTTCTCCATGCCTTCCTCCCTTCACTCCTTCCCGACTCCCTCCCTCATCTTTTCCCTGCCTTCCTTCCTCCCCTTTCTCCCTCCTTTTTTTTTTTTTTTTTTTTTTATGTCTGACACTCCCTAATTCTTTTCCTTCCCTTGTGTGTGTGTGTGTGTATTTTGGGGTTTCTTCCACTCCGTATCTCCTCCCCCTCCTCTCTCTCTCTCTCTCTCTCTCTCTCTCCTTCCCACTACCTGGATTCCACCCTCCTTCCTACCCCCTATTTTCCGCTCTCCTGCTCTTTCCCTCCCTCGCTCCTCATCTCGCAGCCCATCTCCCTGCCTTCCCCTTCCCTACTCCCTCTCTCACGAAGCCCCCTGAGGACAACAATACATCACTCTGCCTCCAGGGAATTTCTGAGGTTTTATGATCAAATCTACTTTCAAGACCTTGGCTGTGTCGTGAGGAAGGAGGACAGCCTGGGATATAAGTTCGACTACGATTCCACTGCGTCAAATTCACTGTCTCTCTGATATGATGACATGTTTTAAGAAGAGTAACTTTTGTTACATCCAGACGATTGTATTCAGTATAGGAAAGTACCTAGCATTATTGAAGAGTTTCATGAAGGCTATGTCTAACTCCTCCTGATGAATAAAATCGCCTGGTGGTAACATTCGTCACCGGATTGGAAGGATTAATGTAGTTCCATCACTTTCCTCCCTGACGCATCATATCAAAAGAGCTTCATCTATTGGCAAGGGACGTACCAAGCCTATCACCTTAGCCAGCAGAGGAAAAAGAGAAGGGGAAAAGGTGGAAAATTATGTAATCTTTTTTCTCCTATGTGCAAGATGGCTGGTCCATGGCATTATGTTTCGTTCAACTAAAACCGACGAAGAACAACTTACTTTTGCATTTTATTTCATGTAGCTCAGTAGCAGGATAAGACAATATTTAGATATTGCTCTACATCCTCTACATTCGACTTCTTCGTGACAGCATTATTGTATTTTAGTGCTAATCTCTCTGGTAAAACTTCAAACTGAAGATAGAGATGTGATATTTAGGTCAAGTTAAAGTAAACACAACACAGTAGTGGCTGGGATGGTGGTGTAGATTTAGTTATATTTTTCCTCGCCCTCTTTATGTCTCTTAGAGCAATTTGCATCTGAATCACTTATATTGCAATCTCTCTCTCTCTCTCACTCTCTCTCTCTCTCTGATCTAATAAGCAGGCTTATATGAGGCGGCTAACGTAACTGATAACAAAAGTGGTCAGGTATACAAGCGAACGTGTTATCAAGGCCAGACTGGTAAAATGAACAGTTTGCCGATCTGTATTCACGTTAAAGTAGGCCAGAAAATGTCAGAATTCACTCGTTCTAATACCACAGCATCAGTCCTAAATGAGATGGCCTTATTATCTATTCAGTAAGTAAGGGACGGTAAGTGTTAGTGCAGAATTGGTGGCACGTGACAGTTTCTGACACGTAGGACTGCTTTGGACCTCACAGAACGGGCCGTCAAGTGTATGGACAGAGCTGGTTTCTATAACTGTTTCATATCTAAGTACTGGAACCTTATACACATGTGTCACTATATAACTTTCCTCTTCTACCTCCCTCTGGCGATTTCTCTGTGTTGTGAGGAGGGCCCAGGGAGCGTTATCAGTGTCCACCTTGCATCGTTTATACATTTCTTTCTCCCATTTTTACGAGTACACCCACGTCCACACCACAAGACTTTGCCGTCCCCTTAACACATAAAATACCGCCAGGTGAGGGTATGGAGGAGCACAGTTTAGGACCACCCTGTATTATTCCAAGAACAACCTTTTCCATGTTGATCCTGCAAGTCTTTCAACAAAATAGGGATAGTTAAAATAAGACATTAAATCCGCGTTATATGTCGCCTTGTTAGTTTCATTATTTTTTATTTTCGTCAACGCCATGAAATAGAAACATTGCTTTTTAATAGTTTCATTGCAGCTTATATAACTGATTTGTCTGTTGTTTACCCTTCTGTTAAACATGACAAGGATGTGGTTGTGATATTTTGGCGAACGTCCCCTAGTTATTACGAGGACTGCCTGAAAGAAAAATATGATAGCATACCCGGGGGAACAGAAATGATTGTTGGATAGGTCACTGCCGATTTAAGGGTCTAATACGGACCTGAGCTGCCCAAACATAAGATGACCTTTTCTCAGTCTGTCATCCTCTTATGCACTGACATCCAATCTCTCAAACGCAAATTAAAGTGGGTGGTATTATCCGGTGGTTTGGTTTTTGTCTCCCTGGCTCTCTCTCTCTCTTTCTTTTGTGTGTGTGTGTGTGTGTGTGTGTGTGTGTGTGTGTGTGTGTGTGTGTGTGTGTGTGTGTGTGTGTGTGTGTGTGTGTGTGTGTGTGTGTGTGTGATACAGCGTTTTATGGCTTTACGGGGGAGAGATGGCAAATAAGAAGTGGGGAGCAATAATAAAAAAGAAAATGGTAAGTAAGAGAACAGTGAGAACTACATGGCCTTCATGTCAAAAGAGTATGAGAGTGAGGGATAAAAAGGAGAAAAAATTACAATTATGGATGTAAGCGATGTAATTTTTTTTTTCGGGATCATTGTCCTCATGGCACTGAAAAATGATCCAGCAAACTGAATAGCTATGAACTTTCTGGTATGAACCTCAAAACAACAACTCATCAGCTCACTAAGATGATCACTGATGCAGATAAATACGTTCGATACATGGGTAATATTAACCATTTCAGGTCTACATGGCCTTTTAGCACTTCTGTCTATCTATCTATTGCCAGACGCCTCAATCCCGTTCGGGGTGGCCAGCAACAAATCGCCTCAAAGTCGCCCTGTCCCGCGCCATTTCACTGTCTAGTTCTAACTCACACACCCCTTTCTCATATATTCTCCACCGCATCCCTCCATCTCATCCTCGGCCTCCCCTCCCTCTTCCCCCTCCACCTCATTCACATACACTCTCTTCGTCAGTCTTTCACCCTCCATCCTCTCCACATGGCCAAACCACCTCAGTGTGTTCCTCATAACGCTTCCTATCACATCGACATCCACACCACAACCTCCTTTATATCCTCATTCCTCAGCCTGTCTCTCCATGTGACTCCACAGGCTCCTCTTAAATAACTCATTTCGACTACTCTCACACTTGAATTGTGTCCTTCCATCTACATCCAATCTTCAATTCTGTACGTTAGAGTTGGTATCACAATACTGTCATGTAGTAACTTTTTCACTTTCATGCTTACTTCCCCTTGTTTTCTATCGGGTCGCTTTCCAAAGAACCAACAACCTTTCTTCCCTGCTGTACCCTTTCAAGCACTTCACCCTCCAAACCTCCATCCTTACTCATCACACTACCCAAGTACTTAAACGTACTCACATTTTCCAATTCCTCACCATCCAACCTCGCTGTACATTCACTGACTTCACCTCTCTCAAAGACCATCACTTTACTCTTCCCTACATTCACCTTTCAGATTCCGTTTCTTACACACTCTCCCAAACTCATCCACCAAGCCTTGCAGCTCCCCTTCTGTCTTCACTCAACAACACAGTATCATCTGCAAACAACAGTACAGGGAGTTTCCAAACACTATCCCTCTCTCACCAGGGCCACTCCAACATCCACTACCCTACTCCTTGTACCTCTTTTATTACCCCATCCATGTACAGATTGGAACAACCACGGAGAGACACACACATCCCTGTTTCAACCCAACTTTCAAAGAGAAAATTCCATTTAGTTCACCATCCACACGTACCGTAGCCTTAGCACCATCGTACATACTCTTCACAGCATTCAACAATCCTCCCATCTACTCCATATATTCTTAACACTTTCCCACAATCCTTGTCTATCCACCCTGTCATATGCTTTCTCCAAATCCATGAAAGCTGCATACAACTTCTTTCCCTTCTCTAGAAACTTTTCCACTAAAGATCTAAGAATGAATATCTGATCTACACAACCTCTTCCCTTCCTAAAGCCTCTTGTTCTTTTCCAACTAATTTCTCTGTTCTTTCTCTTAACTCTGTCAATAAGTATCCTACCATACACTTTTCCTATTATACTACAAGAAGACAAATGCCCCCATGATTACCACACACCCTCTTTTTCCCCTTTTCCTTTGTACAAGGGAATACCACCTGACTTCCAATCCTCCTGGGACTCTACCTTCCTCCCAGGCCAATCTGCACATCTTCCACATCCATTCTACTACTATCTCTCCCCCATGCTTCTGCATTTCACCACACACTCCATCAATTCCTGGGGCTTTCCCCTGATTTAACTTCTTTCTATTGCTTCCACAACTTCTATCCTACTGATTTCCTCCTGTCTTCTCACCTCCCTCTTTCTCCCAGCCATTCCCCAGCCACTTATACTCGCATTACTTCCATCCTCTATGTTCAACAATTCCTTAAAGTGTTCTCTCCATCTGCTCACTTTTTCTCCCTTCTCCACTAGTAATCTACCATTTTTATCTTTCACTCCCCTGCTAACTTCACTTCCACCCTGTCTTACTCTCTTACACCTCTTTCCAGAACATTTTCTTACAGTCCCTCCACTTTACACCTCAAATTCCTTCCAAATTCCTCATCCACTCTCTTCTTACTCTCTCTTACTAATCTTTTCACCTCTTTCTTTCTTTCTACATATAACTCTCTCTGCCGCCTCTCAACTTCTTCCACGCCCCTATTTCTCATCCATTCATTGTATGCTTTCTTCTTTTGTGCCAAAGCCTGTTTCACCTCTTCAGTCCACCACACTGTTCTTTGCACCCCTCTCCGTCTTCTCTTCCTTCCACACACCACATCACATGCTGCACATATTTCTTCTGTAAATATCCTACACACACCTTCCACGTCTCCCATCTGCTCCAATTCATATTTGCCCAATCTTTCCTCCACTTCTCTCTTATACTCTGGTTCTTTTTCTCATCCTCTTGTAACCTTTCCACTTCTCCTTGCAACTACTCCTTCCCTCTCGTCTTTCCTTCTTCTATTCCTCCATCTTACTTGAATTCCCAATTCTTGGCTACCACCAAGTAGTGGTCAGAAAGTCCACTCCCCCAACCTCTATAAACTCTTGCATCCATTACACATCTTCGCATCCTTTCATCCACACAATCCTAATCAATCATTGCCTTTCCTTTCATTCAGTTCACCGCCCACCCTTTCTCATATCACTCGCCATGTATACCTGTGGATCATTTTATGCCTTTGAAGAGGGTATTGGCTATCACTTAATTCCAATTAAGACGAGACTTTTTTTTTTGTATATAGTTGAGGGAGAGTCACAAGGGGCCTGAGGGTGTAAAGAACCAGAATTTAAACGAGAAACAGCTTAGCTAATTTAACAAAGGAAAATCCCTTAAGTATATATCAAGGAGGAAGACTTTGTCTACTTAAATCTGGCTAACACCAAATGATTTAGATGCCAATGAAATGCAGTTCGACTGTGAGGGTTAAGAAACTATCATCATTTAAGCCTATACCTCGAGGAAAAACTTATCTATTTTTATAGCTAATGCCTGACGACTTTACTTGCTACTGAGAATCCTCTTGAGATCTGAAGATTATGCAAAACACACAGACATTCTACATTAGACTCACATAAGTATCAGGAGTGAACAATAATATACACATTAAAACCTGAGTGAAACATGGTGGAGCGGTAGAAAGTACTATTAACAGTCATTTACACAAGAAACACCTCCCACACTCTGTAGCATAGTAAAGAGGCTGCTATAATAAGCTTCTCTTATCAGCATTATATCAATCTCTTGTCTGTCTGGGCTGCAATCACCAACGCAAAATGCAGGCTTCCTTGGGGCAGATCTCAGGGCTGATTCCTTGCCTTGTCATACACAAAGATATTCTATAACCAAATGTTGTGTGTCAGGAGATTAAATGATCTGCCCATCATGTTGAGAACATGACTTTTTTCCGAGTCCTACTCCTCACCGCCAAAAACGTCTCCCCACAACCTAAATAAAATATAAAGCGGTTTTTAGAGCCAGTGTCTAATCTCTCTACTGCGAGAGGTCCTCCAAAAGACGAAGAGAATTTTCTAACAGAAATAGAAGTTTAGTAATATGATGACCTAGTACTAAAGAGGTTAAGATTGATTATAGAGTCTGTCCTTCTGGCTACTGCTACTTTCACTTATTTAAACTTAGGCAATTCATGGTGCCTTTGTCATCATGTAACATAACTACTGAATTCTTAATGAGTTCCCAGCAGCTGAGGCATTAGAAACAGTCTACACAGCAAGTGTTCAGAACAAGTTCATTCGCCCGGTGAGTATTGTTTGACCCATCATGAAAAATGAAATATTATCTAACCCTTTACTGCTGCGTTTACCGAAGTTGTTCCGCTAACCCTCACACTTCCTTTGCACGTGGTACCTGCAGGGTGTACACAACTTCAATGCGTCATCTGTATTTCCTGCACGTTAAACTCCCCCATGCTGTATCGTACTGTATATTATTGTCGCAGGTACTCCTGAAGCACTCGAGCATGGGCGGTAGCTGTTGGTAAGTGCCTCCTTGCCACTAGAATATTATTTACATGTTTTTACAAGAACTCCTGTATCCTGTGTGTATTGTACATGGATTTTATTGTTCACCTGCCCTTTGTAAATGTGCTAGCCATATTCCTGTATGTAATAAACTCATTAGTGTAAGTCTCAGCACCTAAACTCCTCCTCATTAAAACTAGAAAAAAAAAATATTTGTGAATGTGCAAGGCTGATAAAAAAAAAAAGTCGCAGAAACAGGAGATGATTATAGGCCAGAAACTAGAGAGCAAATGGGATGGGAGGGGATTCAGAGATCTTTATCCATTACGACATTTCACAGTATTCACAACAAGTTTGTAGCTGCTGGAATGTAGTAATGGATATGGAACTCCGAATTCCCTCTATCCCAAATGCTCGGTAGTTTCTGCGCCTTTTTCGTCTCTCTCTCTCTCTCTCTCTCTCTCTCTCACGTCTTAGAAATCGTCACAGAATAAACTATGTGGTTTACAGATTATGATATTATGAAAACTTACTACTAAATACACATTAGCTGTATTATAAAACAGCTTTTCACTGAATGATAATTTTCCCCGGGATTACTAAAACAGTATTGGTAAAACGACTACGTGGAATGCGGAAACACGAATCTGCTAGTTTTTACGTATCTGAGAAGACGTCGGAGTGCTAGAGAATGTTTTTAGGCTGCAATTCACGTGCTAAGCTCGAATGCTACTCTAAATATATAAAGACCATCCCCGACTGTTACGAAGCGTTTTGGTATATAATACGCTCTTATACAACTGTTTTGAAGCAATGTATGATGAAAAAAATAAAGAAAAACAAAACTTATTTTTTGCGACCCAAGTTCACAATTCCTACGAAAGTTGGCCAGGCCTTTCAATTGCTTTGCACTTAAATAGTCAAAATCTTTTATTCCATATGCATAAAGGTGGGCTTTGCAAGCGTTGTCGTGCACTTGCCCCTATGCCTCACACAGAGTACGTGATGTCATTTGATCTGAGCCATCCTTATCCAGTAAACGCTGTTGCGCTTAGTGATATTCTCTTCTCAATACCTCTACATAACGTCTCTCTCTCCTCCTCCCATTTCCCCTCCTCACCACCAGTTCCCCTCCTCCACCCTTGCCGCTCACTCCCAGTGTTGACTCGGTGTACACAAGCCATATTACTCATTATGGACCCTCGACTCCCCGTGTGAGTTGAGCTGCGGCCGAGATGACGTGATTATGTGGTTGGATTAGGTCAATATTTGGGCTGCTCTCGAGGCAGTCAGTGTAAGAAACTAATCCCATTATTTCTTGATAACCCCTTGAACTACTACACAACAGGATGCGCCAGATCGTAGTAGATTAAACTGATATTCTTGATCCTTGCGCGTTATTTACTGAGTGTTTGTTACAAGGGGAAACCACTTCAGCAATAACACTGGAGAGAGCTCCAGGTACTGGAAATTAATATATACATCTAAATTAAGCACTGTCCACTCAAACAATCTGACCAACAAAAAAAATATTTTCATTATTATGCTCTATAAACCATCCTAGTCATCATGTACACAATAAAGCCAAGTCTTCTTATATATTACTTTTGATGAACTAATTTACTTTGCAGTTTGCAGAAAATCGTTAGAAAATTATTCTGGTTGTCCTTTAAAAAGTCATACTGAAAATCACATATTACGGTCCATGTATATCCTTCTGTGCCGCTTGTTGCTCTTGAGCCTCATGATTAGTGCCACTGCTTTAACCCCTGCAGATGGAAGGTTTTCCTAAGCTAAAAGAAATTGGATAGAGAACCAAAGTTTTCCTTAAAAATGGATGTTAATCTAGTGGTGTATATTCTAGAAGTGATTGGTATGCTGTGCACACCAACAAGGATAGGAAAAACGCATAATAAATATTAAGCTTACTCAACAGTATAATGGACTGTAATGGGAATCTATATTTTCTTCTTTCCGTTTATGAAATAATGAGGCAGTTGTTCTTAGGCAGTACTACACGCTCTATAAGAGTTGTATTTGATAATGGGAGGAAGGTGGAGATAAGGAGAGAGGACGGTCATCAACTACGCCAAGATAACAGTTGCGCCTCACTACACTCTACGTGTTCGTTTATGTTGTTGAAAACTTGAGGCTGTATGTACCCTACAACTATCATGTTTGCGACATTTGTTATACACACATAACAGTCGTGCCTACAAGATATAGTACATTCATAACAAATCACATACTCTCTTTTACACACTCACAAATAAAGATTTAGTTGAGTCCGGGAAGCATATTTCCGTTCAATATGGGTATTTGTCTCAATACTCACAGCCAGTCACCTCAGCCAGGACAGGTTAGGTTTGGTTAGGTTAGGTCGGGTTAGGTAAACACAGGTAATTTTGCCTGGGAAGCACATAGAGCATATATTCGAGATTAACTCTATGGTTAAAGCATTGAAACGACGGGGCGAGAGTCGGTCCTGGCTGAGGGTTCCCGGCGGTGAGACGAAGGTGTAGGGGCAGCTGCTACAGAACTGAAATATGCGTCCAGGAAATGTGTATCGTACAGTTCAAGACATGAGAGAACTAGTCAAGGAAGATGTTACTCGGTACAAACAAGGACAATGGGAAACGAAGAACAACAGGCCTAATGGTCCTTTAGAGGCTGTTCGTTACAGAGAAAACTATTGTTGTGGAATATATATGTTGGCTGTAACTGTGGATAATAAAGCAAGAAGGCTTTCCTCCATCCACCAAATCCCTCCGAGTTAAGCCATCAGGAAAAATGAGGACCACCCTGTAGCATTTTGACACTGCAATGGATAAGTCATAGAAAGGAAAAGCTATGTTCTATCACATGTTAATCTGTAAGAGAAAGGTAACATTAATATACTGGGCTATAGGTAATATTCTCCGGTGATCTCAATTCAGTTGCAAATTTCCATAAGCTTTTGATTCGAAGTCAGAGATAGTTATCCAAATGATAAATGTTTTTCTTACATCGTGGTACATCACTTTCCTGGGCAAATTTTTACGTATCTTTACACACACACACACACACACACACACACACACACACACACACATATATATATATATATATATATATATATATATATATATATATATATATATATATATATATATATATATATATATATATATATATATATCCCATTGGATCCCAGAGTTGCTGGCCGAGGCATTGCACTGTAGAGGTACTAAGCGTACCGCCCTCCGCCACTCGGCTCATAGTCGCGAAGCTCATAGGTTCTCACCGTGGGTTCCCTGTACTTTATAAAAGAGTGGAAAAATTCTCTGTTCTGTCCAGTACTGTGGGACACTGCGCTCCAATGGGATATATATATATATATATATATATATATATATATATATATATATATATATATATATATATATATATATATATATATATATATATATATATATATACCACAGGAGAAATGAAAATACAGACAGTAAAGTACTTTCGTATATTATATCTTCAGACACAGTGACACATAGTCATGATGGTGGAAATTTAATATACACACCTGCAGCAGGGAGTGGCACATAGAACAAAGAAGGACCTGACTGGACCTGACATACCCTGACCTCATCTCGGGTGAAGTTACATCTTAAACCATATCATGTTTATACAAAGAATAGTAGTCTGGAAGATACTACTTTATAATTAATTTTGTAAACAGTTCCTCACATTTAGAATGGTCATACCTCATGTTTCTATTTTTCTCAGATGTGCCAGAAAATAAGCATGATTGTATTACTTTTTTTTTTAATCGGAGTTTTTCGCCCTTGCTAGTGTCTTAGAACCTACTCAGTCATTGTGGTGATCATTGGATGCTTTGTTTTGGAATAAGCCACCATTCTGTTAGGCCGTCATTACATGATCTTATGCAATGAAATCCTGGTTTCCAAGTCTTTAAGAGATTGTCCATTACGAAATTTATTACAATTTTGCATGGAATTATACACACAACACTTGAATTGTCTGATAGACTATTTTTAATGAGGGTTTTCTTGATAGTGTTCTCATACTCAAAAGCTACATATACAGCTGGGAGCACAACAGTGTCTGTGTGAAGTTTAACTACACCTTCCGACAATCATGCATCATGCTCTTAGTTACATCATCATTTCAGCTAATATTTGACACCCCTAATCATAAATGTCAGTGCCACCAACAAACATGTGATTATGTCATGGCTGCCAAGTGTACCACATGCTAGACCTCTGCTTCATTTTGATGCTGTCCAAGGTTCATATGTGGCCGACAATACACCAAGTTCTTTCAGTATGTGAACAATATCAAGAAAACTTCCATAGAAAGGAAGGGGAAGGGTTCCTTGGCTGGTTTGGCACTCTGGCCTATTAGTTTTGCCTCCACAGAAGCGTTTCCTTGCTGTATTACAGCACTGGGGTTTTATGCTGAGTGGATATATAAGTTTCTTCCCAGTGCTCTGAAACATTTGTATTTTTTCATCTAGAAATTCGGAGTCTGAAATCCTGTATGTTCTCAGTCACATAGATATGAAGACAGATCTTTTTACGTTAATGTGACGTGACGATTCTGATAGTAGTGCACATAGAACATTATATGTGTAGGTTGTCTGTGTACCATAATCTTCAGGACACCTTTATCCCATAAGACCTCTACCTCTTAGAAGGGCATTTTATTATCCAGTTCTATTTCATGAACAATTTTTATGAGAGACCACAATGACTGGGCAGATTCTAAGATACTAGCAAGGTCAAAGAGCTTCGGTGAAAGAAATGTGACTGCATCATGCTCAATTTCTGGCACATATGAGAATATGACATGAGCTATAGCCATATTTAATGCGATCAGTTGTTAACACAATTAACTGTAAAACACTGTTCCCAAGACTAACACTTTTTGCAAAGGTTTTCTCTGCTCAAGATGTAAGTTCAGCCGAGGTGAGGTGAAGCGGGGCGAGGTCATAGTATGTCAAGTCTGTGAAGTTTAGCTACAATTTCCGACGGTCCAGAAATACCCCTTTGCTTTGTGTGCCCTTCCCTGCTGCATGTGTGTATGTGAGACCTGCACCCTCATGTCTCGATGACATTTTGTCTGAAGATGCAGTACATTTACTGTCTATTATCATTTGTTTTGAGGTCATGTGTGGCATATATTTCTTCAATACGATATATATATATATATATATATATATATATATATATATATATATATATATATATATATATATATATATATATATATATATATAATGTATATACACACAGTATATGTAAGTGTGTGTGTGTGTGTGTGTGTGTGTGTGTGTTAGGAGTGGGCAAGATTTGATATACACAGAAAGACGGTTCCGATTATCTGTGCCTGTGGAATTGAATCAGTAATCGATTCCCTGATATACAGAAAAGTAATTGAGGGCAGTGAAACCCTGTGAACCCATTCTTTGATAGCATTAGATATGTTGTGAGAAGTTTGGAATACAAGAAGTAATTATTTTTATTAATCCTTCTTGAGGAGAAAATATAAAAATATGCCAATAATGAAAAATATCATAGCCTTTACGATAATGTCATTGCATCGGAAATAAACAAGGTTCCCATCTCTTAAATACAGTAAAATATATGTTATAGTGAAAATTTTATATACTGTATAATTCTCCATTACAGTAAATGTAACTCCTTCAGAGGTGACACATAGACCATACCGATCCTAATAACAATGATTCCAAGAACGATTTTTCTGCGCAGTCCTTGCGCGAAGCAGAGCGCATTCGACTCCGACATTCAGTCCAGCAGGGCCGGCGGCCTGGCACTAAGACAAAGGTCTGCCGGGATCGATTCATTTTCCCACCGATTCCAGGAACCGCGCGGAATGCCTCACTGGCAGTGTCTGCCAACTCACACCACTCAACCCTCACCCGTTTTGGCAGAATCGCCATACGGGAGTCGTCTCTCACGCTTGAGAACCGATTCGCTGGTTAGCTCATCAGAATCACAGGAATCAATTCTGGAATCGACTCTCGCCCAACCCTTGTGTGTGTGTGTGTGTGTGTGTGTGTGTGTGTGTGTGTGTCTGTGCGTGTGTGTGTGTGTGTGTGTGTGTGTGTGTGTGTGTGTGTGTGTGTGTGTGTGTGCGCGCGCCCGCGTGTGCGTGTGCGTGTGTGTGTGAGTGTGAGTGTGAGTGAGTGAGTGAGTGAGTGGGAGTGACGGGGCATTACACACAGAGATTATATATCGATTTACAACAGTGGGGCCTTGCGAGGGTGAACGAGCAAATAAAAAGGGAGACAAAAAAAATTTAAGAGACATTGAATGGAGGAAGGAAAAACGCAGGAAATAAAAAATAAAAAAAACAAGTCCATGTGCCTAAAGGCATCCTTCATTCATAAAATGTTTATAACAACTGGATTTAAATAAAAGTGGATTAAATGTTAGTGGGAAACAACTCCCAGGAAGTGAATTCCAGAGAGTAGTAGTTCTGGGGATAAATTATTTTTGATAAGTAGAGGTTCTGCATTGCTGGGGAGCGAGTGAAAGTTCATGGGCGCTCTCAGCTGCCCGAGTATTTCGGGAGAAAATGTGAAGGGGAGGCACAATTGAAACCAGTTCGTCAGAGCACTTACGGTAAAAATATCAGTAAAATAACGCTAAAAAAGCAACATCTCTACATACTGATAATGGAAGAAGGTCCTACGTAATGACAGGATTATTGATTAATCTAATGGCTTTATTTTGAATTTTGTCCAACTGCCTCAGTGCAACCGCTCAACATTCACTCCACAGTGGTGAACAGTATTCGATCTGAGAACACACATGACTTTTGTATATTGTATAGCTACCCTGCTCGTCAGTGAAGAACTCACGAACTCTGTGTACATAAGTCCCAGTTTTTTAGAAGCATTTTTAGCAAGGGACTTTAACATAAGGTGTCCAGCTTAGGCTGCTGGGGTTTAGAGTAACACCTAGGATATCAATTGTAGTGGATATGGGAGTATTTGACATCATTTAAAATTTTTCATGTGAGAGTCTGAGGGATTCTTTCATGTTGGAGAAATTAATGTATTTAGTTTTCTGGGCATTAAATGAAACCAGATTGAGAGTGTATATGAGGGAGGGGGAGTGAGTTGGGGGAGGGTAGTCAAAATGGTGGGTGACAGAGCGACATGGAGGCGTTTTGTATCTGCGGCCACCTTTTTGCGGGATTAGGGGCGTCGGGCTATAGATAGATAGATAGATAGATTTGATTTGTCCTGATTGATTAATTTTAGAAAGGTCCTGGTTCAGACAAATTCCTGCGTTCTTTTGGGAATTTATAATATCAGATTGTGTAAAAAATGGAAAGTACAAAGTACTTTGTAAAGAGTATATATATATATATATATATATATATATATATATATATATATGCGAGGAAGAAGGAACCAAAGGCCTTGAGCCCGCAGTAACAGTTCTCTCCAAGAGAAAAAAACAAAAATACAATAGAGAGCCAAATTCAAGATCCGATCTATTTTGAGATGCCTGGACACATCTACGTTTGAAAGATCTGGAGATCATAGGCAGGAAATACAGACAAAGGGAGACAGTTCCAGAGCTTGACCTGTTGCATAAATGAAAGACTGGGAGTAACGGTTAACTCTTGCATTAGAGAGTGGGATGAAAAGGGATGAGCTGTTTATTACCAGACGGGTGCTACGCGCCCGCGTCGCAGAGGTGGAGGAAATGCAAGCAGAGAGTTCAGAGGAGCAGCACCTATTAAAGTAGCGATAGAAAAGAGATAAAGATGCAACAGTGCGGCGAAGAGACAGAGGCTGAAGGGAGTCAGTATCTATATATATATATATATATATATATATATATATATATATATATATATATATATATATATATATATATATATATATATCTTTGTACCTTTCCATTTTTCCCCTTTTTATATGCCAGCTCACCCTCGTAAGACCACATAGTGGTAATCGACGTATGGTGTTTGTGCGTAGTGTCCCTTCATCCAAGGGACGTAATTTTTACTGTAAGTTTGCATCTTCTATATATATACAACTCCAGTTAAAGAATGGCATTTAATAGTGAAAAACTTAATGAAGGCTATATCTAACTCTTGCAATTCGAATAGTCTTCCCATGGTAGAAGACATTTGCCTGGTTGTTCCAGCAACAGAATGCAAGACAATTCTTCCAGTTGAACAAGTTAACGGCGAAAGACGCTGTGAAAAAGAAAATAATAATAAGAAAAAGGAAAGATAAGAACCAGTTTTTTTTTTTTTTTCAGTTCACTGACACTGGAGGAACAATACAACAGATCAACATCATGAGTTACCCACTTTGTAGCCACTTAATAATACTGTACAATTCAGTAAACTTAAAAATCAGTGTGAACAAGGAAAACTTTGGAAAAGTCCTAATAGCACTGCTTCTCACTGCAGTTCCACCAGAAACATTTAAAATTATATTACTGCAGAATTTAAAAACTGGCACTTGATCATCTGGTAAAGAAACTTATGTTTATTTCAAAGATACAAAAGTTTCGACCCGACCTGGACCCTAGTCTACCTGTATACCTGAAGAGTCCAAGTCAAGCATGAACTGTTCTATCTTCGCAATAAACAGAGTTTCAGTATTTCGTGGATAGGCTCATTGAGTTTTAACAGTTTACGGACCTATATAGTAATTCTGTATTTTATTCACACATATTGCGCAGGCTTCCTATATGTACAGTAGATCTTCGTTTTTGTCATAAACGAAGGCTCACAATGCAGCACTTCTGACCACAGTCGAATCAAAATTTTTCCTCTCATCAATTTCCTCTCTCTCTCTCTCTCTCTCTCTCTCTCTCTGATTTTTTTTTTTCTTCTGAGCTCCCTTCTTGCATTCCTCTAGTATTACTGCTGGCAAACAACACCCGTCTAGTTTGACACTCTCATCGCTTTTCTGCCCAATTTCGAATGCAAGAGTCCGCCGATACTCTCACCCCTTCATGTTTGTAGCTGGTCATCTTTGGAACTTTATTCTCTAGTCTTTTCCTGTGTCTATAATCTTCAATTTTTTTTGTTTTTTAATGCAATGCGTCCAGGCTTCTTGTTCAGTTTCACTAGGAAAGAATGAGCTTTCTAGACAGTTAGCCTCGTGATCTGTATTTTCTTCATAAAAAAAGAAAAAAAAAAAACTTCGTGGAGATGAATTCGTCCTTCCTGTTGAGGTCAAAAAATATGTTTCCAGATATCTATTCTTACCACGATAAATTTCCCCCAAATTGAATAAAATCGTCTGGTGACTATAGGAATAAATATGAATTTTGTTGTAAACACAGGAGTTAGTGAAGTGTGTGTCTTATCACTTTACCACGAGAGGTCTCCCATAAAATTGACAAAACTGACTATAGATAACAAGAATTACATAATAAGGAGAACATCTTGCTGAAGGAGACTAAAGTTGAAGCTAGAATCCTGACCTCGGGCACGAATCTCTTAACTTAAGGATAGAGTATTTATGCTCTTTGGGTCATTACATAATGCACTGGATATCCAGTTTCCTCGTAGCAGAGCAGGTATTGCATATCATCCAGTACACCAAGAAGGCTACAAGCTCACTCTTCTGTTACGCATATTGAGAGAAATATGATTTATATGAGTCTGATTGCTGAGTTTAATTCTTTCAATCCATTTACGAATTTTTGCACTTCATTACACACGATTTTATTCATCGAAGGATTGTATCCAAATATTGGAAAGGTTATTGAAAGCCATGTCAACATCCACTAAGTCCAAAAAGTGCGTATCCATAATTACGTACACTCCTTCTGGAGGTAGCCAAGGAGGGAAATATACATCAGACTGAAGGGGCTTAGGTCTCTGTGTTAGGGAAAAGCAGTTGTCACTCAGCCTCACAATATCCTTAAGGTGGTAGCCATTGTGTGCAGAGTACAGCAGTCTCCTAAGGCAATACGCACCTTAAACTCTTGATTTATATATTAATAACGACTAATATACACGCCAGAAGCACTCGGGAATGGATGATTATGTTTGATAGTTGACTTTCTCAAATATATATGATTAACCCACAGTTACAAAAAGCTTCTGTAATTCCTTGTGCACTGCGCGGTATATAACTCTCTCCTGTTTCAGTTGCCACCCTCTGTTTATTTGCTTTTTTGTGTACAATAAACGTCGAGTGCACAGTTACACACAATAACATTTATATTTTTTTAATTAATCAGATATGAATGTGTAACAAAAATATCCTAAAAACAATAAATATTTGAAGCTTCGAAGATCGCATTACTGGGTCTCCGAAAGTAATTGTTTATTGCTTTGTAATTTATTGCTAATAGGATCGGCGTTATATTTGCCACAATCATGTGTCTCCAGTGGCGGTGACCTGAACTCATCCATCATACAATATTCCCCTCTACACACCCAATTTTCTCTCCGATCCCCACCGGGTGTTAACTCTTTGTGTACATAAACCATGTTACTCATCAAAAACCATCGACGCCTCTTATATTTAGCTTTCGATCCACTTAACGTGATCATGTGGCTCAGTGTTAGGCTTTATAATGGATGCAGCCAATGCATGGAACTACTCGTCTTAACCATGGCTTTATGATAGTGTATTAAGTTCTTCATGTTGCCTTCTGACGATTCCACCGAATTTAGGACGGGGCTCCCCTGCTGAAGGGGTTAATGAAAAATGTAGTCAATTCCTGCAGTTTGAAAAAAAATTAAGCCGAATTAATAAATACGTCATCGGATTCAAAGGGTTATGTAGGTTTCCCTGTTATAACTAAAATCGCTTACTTTATCTAAAATAAAATACAAATTCTGTAATTATTGGTCACAGAGTTGATTGAGTTAGTTTTTTCACTACTTTTGCAACGATAAGTTTCTCTGAGATGAAAACAAATCGTTTGACATAAGCCGGAATAAAATGCAAGGTTCGTATCTCACAAAGTCTACTTCTTAATAGCCCTTGAACTACCGCACAGGAGATTGCGACGGATCAATGTACAATATAGCCCACCCGATACAAGAGGTTTTTCATAAGCTGAAGAGAGACATCTAGCGGTAGCAACAATAAATTCAACAATGTGACCATACTGTAAGAGATAAGGGAGGCTCCATCCAAACCCTTGTGGCATTTCTTGAACCTAAACCGCCTAGCCGTAGCAAGAATACATTAAAGAAGGTGTCATTCTACTGTAAGAGTTAATGTGTATCTCTCACATCGTAACGACATAAATTTACTGGCACGCAAATTACAAATGAAAGCAGTACCCTCGTTCTTATCAATCGTCTGATCAAAACAATTCCAATACTCAAACCCAACAATCCCCGGACTGTTTTATTCATCTGAGAGTGTTTTTCACAGGAACTTGTAAGTGCTAATACCGTCACCATTAATTCCCTCATGATCGTAACAACTCTAGTAGGTTACTCCCACTCACGCAACAGGGCGAATTGGGAGCCTGAGAGTGTCAATGTAGAGTAATACCGAGCCGCACAATCGAGAAGTAAGGGTGACCCAGAGAAGCAGGGACTTAACATGGTTGTAGAAGCCAGGTATGAAGCCAGGTGTGAAGCCAGGTGTAGAGGAAGAGAGGGAGACAGCAGGGAGAGTAAATTGGAGGTAAACGAGGACAAGTGAAATGGAGGTGGAGTGGAAAAAGAGAACTTGAGGAAAAGCGACAAGTAGCAAAGGCTAATGTAACTGCAATGTAAAAACGAAAAGCTTAAAAGAGAGAGAGAGAGAGAGAGAGAGAGAGAGAGAGAGAGAGAGAGAGAGAGAGAGAGAGAGAGAGAGAGACAGAGAGACAGAGAGACAGAGAGACAGAGAGAGATGAGACTGTCATAAATATGTGGTAAACGATGATTAAAGAAACAGAGGTAGAGGGAGGAGAGGCTAGGAAGAGAGGGTTACATTCCAGCTGCAAATTAGATAAAACCTCTGAACATACACTTACATGAAGTTCAGTGAAACCATCTGTCCTCAAAAGATACGAGCAGAAACCACACGATATGTTTAAATGTATGCAACAGTATTTGTATCAGCCTAGTTGAGTTTCGCGGCAGGACCAGGCGCTCTCATCGGAGGAAGAGTGACGGCCAAGATTTACGCTTTCTACTGCTGGCCAAGTAGGAATATAGAATGAGTGTCTGTTGTGGCAATCAAAATTTTATTCTATGATCGCGAGATTCATATCCTGACGTATGGTTGGTTCACATAGTCAGTGGGTGACGGGAAGCTTAAAGCGAGGGAGCGTGATGGAGAGTGCGTGGTGCATTGGAAGCTTAAAGGGAGGGAGCGTGATAGAGAGTGCGTGTGGCGTATCATCAGCATGAAGAGTTAAATGTAGAAGTTATTTAGGAAAAAGAGCAAGGAAATGAAAGGTGATATAAACCCACCAATGTTGTGGTGGACCTAGGTGGAAGAGTTTGACGGGGACACTCACCATTCTTCTCTCTCTCTCTCTCTCTGCTCTCTCTCCTTCTTGTTTTATATTTTAATTTTCTTCCTTTTTTGTTAACCTTTCACTTTTTTCTTTTTTTTTTTATAACAAAAACCATCACACATACAATTATCAATATTCTCATCAAAACTATCCTGGTCCCTTCTTCTCCCCTGTAATTTGTCTTCCTTCAACCTTTCTTCCTATCTCCTTTTCTGGTTTTTCTTTTCTTTTCCACAGTTACATCATCACAAGGTACAACAGAGGTAGGAGGCGAGGTGAAGTACGGTGAACCGGCCTGGGACTTCTTATTGAATTTATTCCTTAATAGCTATCCTAATCCCCCTTTTATTTCTTTCTTCTTTCTTTTTTATTTCCTGCTCCTTCTTTTTAGTTCCTATTCTTCCTTCTATTTCTTGATTTTTTCGTGCGTTCCGGCTCCGCGTTTCCTCTTTCAGCCTTTATTTTTTTCTTTTCATCCTTCCTTTTCTTTCTTTTTCCTACCCACTCTCCTTTTCCTTTTCTCTCTTTTCTCTCTCCTGTTTTCATGTCTTTTCTGTACTTTTTTTTTAACGCTTTCTCCTTTTTGGTTCCCTCATTGTCGATTCTTTTTATTCACACAATTACAGAAATAAAGAGAAGTAGCAGCCAAGGTGAGATAAGGTGGGGCGGCCTGAGATTCTAACAGAGATGTCTCAAGTTCGACCCTGCATAACCTACGTTCCCTTTTTATAATCAGTTTTCTCATTTCTAT
>NW_027644588.1:0-4995 GCF_032717465.1 Coenobita brevimanus
CTCTCTCACACACACACACACACATACACACAGACACACAGACACACAGACACACACACACACACACACACACACACATACACACACACACACACACACACACACACACACATTGTAACAATCCGCCGAGTAGTTATCTAGTTACAGGGCGGACTCTACATTTGGTGTAAGGTAAAGACACAAGAAACAGAGTGGAACTTAACTATACTTTAATATTAAACCTTACACTACAAAAAGTACCTAACAACATTATGACAAGTAACAAGGTTAATGACAAAGATTAAAGTTATAACACTTAAACAGTAGTTACTGCACAAAGAACAAAAATAGATCAGATAGTTAAGCAAACGGACAAAGGGAAACAGTTACAGGCAAGATATAGAATTATATGATATACAAATAATACAAAATTGATATACACCCTCTTCCACGTCACAAGGTCACCGAGCACTGTTACCGTGAGGGAGGTGAATGGAGCGGTGTAAACCCACTCAGGGAGGAGGAACACTGTCAGCCGTTAATAGTGTGAGTCTGCCTTCTCTGACTGAAGCAGCGGTATATATACCCCCACGGGTGAAGCCCGGCTTGTTTCACCTAGCCGTGTGGGGCTCCGAGGCGGTGATCCAACCGTAACGAGGGAGCCCAGCACTCCAGTAGTTTAGTGGGGGCGTCACACCTCCCCCCTAAAACGTCACCCCATCGAAGAGGTGGTGTCGTAGAGGCTGTGTCACAGACGGCTGAGTGTGTCTGCTAAGAGATTTTCTGAACCTCTGATGTGGTGAATGTCGATGTTAAAGGGTTGGAGGTATAGGGACCATCTTAAAAGCCGTTGATTTGAGAACTTGTTTCGATTCAGAAATGAGAGGGGGTTGTGATCTGTATACACTTGCAGAGGGGCACTGTTAGGAGAAAGGTAGCACTCAAACTTTTTGATGGCAGAGATGATGGCGAGTAGCTCCTTCTCTATAGTGGAGTAGCGACGTTGATGGACGTCCAGCTTTGCAGAGTGGTAGGAGACAGGGTGTAGTATGCCTTCCTTCTCTTGAAGCAGGGCGGCTCCCACAGCTTCTTCACTGGCGTCAGTGTGTAGGATGAACGGCTTGTTGAAGTCCGGCGAGAGCAGCACGGGATCTTGAGTGAGGAACGTTTTGAGTTGGTTGAAGGAGGTCTGGCAGTCGTCTGTCCAAATGAATGGTACAGAGCCACTCGTCATCCTGGTGAGTGGAGCAGCTACCTTGGCGAAGTTAGGGCAAAATCTCCGGTAGTACCCGGCCATTCCCAAAAAACGCATCAGCGCCTTCCGGGTAGTGGGTGCAGGGTACTGGATGATGGCAGAGATGTTGGCTGCTTTGGGACGGAAGACTCCTCTGCCCACCTCATGTCCCAAGTACGTCACCGTGGCCCGGCCAAAGGTGGTCTTGGCCAGCTTCACCGTGAGGTTGGCGTCGTGTAGTCTGGACAGCACCTCAGAGAGTTGGCAGAGATGTTGCCGCCAGTGGGGAGAAAAAATTAGTATGTCGTCCAGGTAGACTGATACTCCATCTAAGTCTTGCAATAGATAATTCATGGCCCGCTGGAAAGTGGCAGGACTATTCCTCATACCGAAGGGCATTACAGTATATTGGTAAAGCCCGAAAGGAGTAGCAAAGGCAGAGATGAGCTGAGCATCATCGGTTAAAGGAATTTGGTAATAGCCCCGAAGCAAGTCAATTTTAGTAATGAACCGAGATTGTCCCACCTCATCAATCAGATCATCTACCCGGGGGAGTGGATAGGCGTCTGGGATCGTGACAGAGTTGACTCTACGATAATCAGTGCAGAGACGTATTTGTCCATCTTCCTTGGGCACGAGTAGACAGGGTGATGCCCACGGGGACTGGCTGGGAACTGCTAATCCTTGGTCCAACAGGTATTCCACCTCCTCCTGCATCTGTGCTTTTTTCTGTGGATGTAACCTATAAGGGTTGCATTTAATTGGATGGGTTCCTGGCACCAACTTTACTTTATGGGAGGTGATGGTACATCGGCCTGGATTGTTATTAAACAATTTAGGGTACAGTCTTATAATTGTTTCTAAATCCTGTTTTTGTATTGGTGTGAGGTGTTGGAGATATTGTTGGAGATTGTTAAGTATCTCCGAGTTGGACAGTGGAGGGGTTGGAATGGTGCTAGCTAACTCCGGCTCCTGAACCATAGGGCGGAGGCAAGGGATCTCATGCAAGGTTTCAGGAGGGTTGGAGCTTGCTGTATTTATGGTGTGTTGTAAGTCTACGGGTAACATGAGTCTCGGGGAGTTGTCTGGTGGTTCCTGGTGCTTATAGGGCTTAAGTAAGTTAATATGAACAAGTTGTGTTGCCTTGCGACGGTCTGGGGTCTCTAATATATAGTTGTAATTTGACAGTTTTCTCTGAACTCTATATGGACCGTGATATTTTGCTTGTAGAGGAGAGCCAGTGACAGGGATGTATGCCAAAACCATATCACCCTCATTGAATTCCCTAACCTGAGATTTATTATCATAGTGATTCTTCATGACTGTCTGGGCACGAATTAAGTTCTTCTTAGCAAAAGCTCGAACCTTACTCAATTTATCCTGAAGGGAATTTATGTACTGTTGGACAGTTATCAGTTTACTGGTGGGTGAAGCTATCATTTGGTCTTTGATCACTTTAAGGGGCCCCCTTACCTTCCTTCCGTACACGAGTTCAAAAGGAGAAACACCCAAGGAGTCAGATGGTGTTTCACGAATGGCGAAAAGAAGGAAGGGCAGTCCCTCATCCCAATCATGATCCTCCTCATGGCAGAATTTACGAATCATAGTCTTCAGAGTTTGATGTAGTCTCTCTAATGCACCCTGCGACTGTGGATGGTAAGCTGTAGACAGAGTTTGTTTAATCCCTAATTCCTTAAGGACCTGGGTAAATAGTTCACTTGTAAAGTTAGAACCTCTGTCTGACTGAATTTCCCGAGGAATACCAAATATTGTAAACATGTGTGTTAAGGTTTTGGCAACATTTTTGGAGGAAATGTTCTTTAAAGGAAATGCCTCAGGATATCTAGTGGTGGGGCACAGAGTAGTGAGTATATACTGATTGCCTTTCTTGGTCTTAGGAAGTGGTCCAACTATGTCAATAATAATCTTTTGGAAAGGCTCAGCAGGTACTCTAATGGGTTGTAAGGGGTAAGGTGGAATTACTTCATTCGATTTACCTACTACTTGACAAGTATGGCAATTCTTAACAAAGTCAGTTACATCCTTCTTCATGCCTGGCCAGAAAAATTCAGTTAGCAATCTAGAATAAGTTTTTTTGATACCTAGATGGCCTGCAAGGCCTGCATGAGCAACTTCCATTACAGGATGCCGCAAGCTTTTTGGTAGTACTATTTGATGGTACTCAGCCCATGTGTCATCACCACCTAGTTGGGATGGCTTATACATTCTCATGAGTACTCCATCTTGGTGGTAAAATGAAGGAGGATGGATTATATTATCCTTGGAAATGGCTTTATTATGCAATTGAATCAGGGAAGTGTCACTTTGTTGTGCCTCTTTAAGACTTTGTTCAGAAAATATGGTAGGAATGATGCTTTGGGGAGGTAGGGTAGGTTTAATTACTTTACTACCTTTGGATTGTGATCTGGTAATGGCACAACTAGGGAATAAGTTAGGTTGGTCTTGTTCAAGATCATCTTTTGGATTCTGAGACAAAGGAGACTTACTGACAACTAGAGGAGGGTAAACAAGTCCTCCAGCCAGATCGTTGCCAAGAATGAAATCAACATCTGGAATGGGTAATGATTCATCTTCACTTACCCCTATGGTGACAGTTCCCTGGACCAAGCCACAGTTCAGGTGCACTCTGGCCAGAAGAGTGGGGAAGGGATCGTGAAAGTCCCTCAGATATACCAGTTCTCCGGTATAGTTATCCTGGATATTGGGTAAGGCAGATTTCCGGATGAGGGATTGAGCAGCGCAAGTGTCCCGCACTATCTGGACAGAGTGCTCCTGTTGGCCAGGACCAAGCGCGACTGTACCGGTGGAACGGAATGGCTGGAATGGATCAGGAGAATTAGCATTGGGTGGCATGGATTGGATGGAAGCAACAGGCTTTTTTGCAGAGATCTTGGCCACTTTGCACTTGGGGTCTGGGCAATTTGTTATTATATGCCCAGGTTTTTTACAAAAAAAACAGACAGGAGTGTTCTGTGCCACTTGCTTACCATCTTTGTTTCTATCTGTGTTCTTATTACTATCAGCACCTTTGGAACTACCAGGCAACCTAACAGTGGGTGAATGGGTTTTCCTCTCCCTGGGGGGTGAGCGATGCAGAAGTGAGTAGATATCAGCCAATTGGGCTGCTTTAAGCACATCAGTCTCCTCCCTATCGATAATGTGTACCTTGATAGAGTGTGGAACTCTTCTCAAGAACTCTTCAAGAGCAACTAGATTAAGTAACTTATCAAAAGTGTTCACAGATGCAGACTTTAACCATCGTTTTAAGGAACGAAGCTTATCAGAGGCAAACTCAGCATAGGTTTGGTCCTGAAGTTTAACAATGTTACGGAAAGCTTGGCGGTAACCCTCTGTGGAGATTGAATAAGCTGCGAGAATGGCCTTCTTGACTGTTTCATAATCAGTGTTGTTCTCAATGTTGTTACAAACAGTTAAAGCCTTATCTGATAGTTTAGGCTTTATGAGCCATACCCAGTCTGCTTCAAGGATCTCGAAGTGTCTGGCTGTTGATTCAAATTCTCTAAAGAACGCCTCAGGATCGGTATCAGGGAAAGATGGGATTAGTTTTACATATTTAAGCAAGTCAGATTTACGAGGTGTTTGAGATGTAGGGAGATTCTGAGGTCCTAGCAGGTTTGGTTGTGTGCCTGCTAGTTGGGCTTGAAGAGCCTGAAGTTGCAATTCATACTGCCTATTTCTTTCCTTTTCTTCATGTACCATTTTCTCACGTTCATGTTCTCTTTCCTCTCTTTCATACTCCA
>NW_027644589.1:0-4995 GCF_032717465.1 Coenobita brevimanus
CAGACCACCATCGACTGCAAGTGCCCAATACCTTCCTATATTGCACACTTGCACTCATCAGCTGGTGACTGTCAGGCGAGGAACTTGGCTTAATGTAGGGGACATCAATATTAGAAATAGATCGGTGGGAGGAGGAACTATTTAAAATATGTCAACTGTCAACCCTAATTAATATTACAATATATACATATTTACTCTTCATAAAAACCATAACCACACAGTAAAAAAGTCACATCACTCTGATCAGTCCGGTCTCTCTCAAGAAAGCCATCAATTTATCAGTCATAACAATGTCCCCATCACCCAGGATGGTGGAAAGGGTGAAGGGGACGTCTACTGCGCCGCAGTAATTTATAAGTGAAGCACGTTCACGAATAAATCGCCGACAGCGCAGGATGATATGACTGATAGATAACACCGCATTACAGATGTTACAGTGCGGTGGGAAGCGTCTTTCCATATATGGTTTTATGTGGGTTAAAATGGTGGCATTAAGCCGCAACCGTGCCAACACTTTTTCTTCTAGGCGACTGGGACGGTTGGCAGTGTCCCAGTCGCCCAGGTACGGCTTACAAGTTGGAATATTTAGTCTGGTCCACTGACCTTGCCACAGAAGATTTATTGATTTCTTTCCGAGAGAGAGACTCGACCGTAGATCACGAGGAACGTCCCAAGTCTCCTCGAGTTCTACAGCCGACTTTGCAAGTAAGTCAGCCTGCTCATTGCCGTAGATACGACAATGACCAGGCACCCAGATCAGCGTGAATGACTTGTTGCATGAATGCAACTTATTAACGATGCGGCCCTGGATCTCATGAGAGTCCGTAGTACAAGATGCAATTGCCTGAAGGGCTGATTTTGAATCTGAAAAAATGACAAATGAGTCATGCCTAGAATTGAGAGCATAGTCTATGGCTTTGTCAATAGCAAAGAGTTCTGAAGTAAACACAGATGTATGAGTCGGCAACCGATACCTGAGGGCACATTCAGTCGACCACACACTTGCACCCACACATTCACTCGACTTGGAGCCGTCGGTGTACAATTGATGGGACCCCAAGTGACGAACAATGATGTTACGAAACAAGTGGTGGACCTCCGCCTCCGGCGCCTTGGCCTTTGGTGCTGGGAGCCATGATACATCCACTGTAAAGCTGGGTGGCTCCCAAGGCGCTATATTTTTTAGCACCAACTTGTCACAGTCACTGGGGTCGACACCAAGCTCCTGAGTCAGTAAGTGGAGGCGAGCGGCAAGTGGCCGACGCACCCCCGCAGAAGGTGGTGGTATTGACGCAGGGGGGTACAGGCCACATTGCCGATATTGCTTTTCCTTAATGTTCGTAGTCCATACGAAAATGCCAGGTGGTCACGGCGAATACGGAGGGGAGGCACATTCGCCTCCACTTCCATACGAGCTACACGGGTACACCGGACAGCTCCAAGACACATTCGCAAGCATTTATTCTGTAACACATCCAATCCTTTCAGCGTGGCATCAGATGCAGAGCCATACACCTGTGCGCCATAGTCTAGCTTTGATCGAATAAGGGACTTATACACCATTAATAAAGATTTTCTGTCGGCACCCCAGGTAGTACCCGCTAGGTACTTGAGGACATTTAACGGTTTATCACAACGAGCAAGCAAAGTATTAACGTGAAGTTTAAAATTCATTCTACGATCAAAATATATTCCTAAAAATTTTACAGAATTTTGAAAAGGTACCGCCTGATTATCCAAAGTTAGGCACAAATTAGGTACGTTACGATTAGTGAAAACTATAGCGGCACACTTACGGACGGAAAACTTAAATCCCCACTGCAAGGCCCATTGGTGGACGGAGTCAAGGGCTGCTTGAATCCGCCCAGCCGAAAATTGTGCATTACGGGAAGAGTGCCATATTGCACAATCGTCAGCATAGAGTGAGTATTTAAGATTCCTCGGGATGGGAGCTGATGACAGAATATCATTGATCATAATACTAAATAAGGTAGGACTAAGCACACTTCCCTGCGGCACCCCGTTTTCCTGGATAAATATATCCGATGTTACGTTACGGGGCAATTTGACAGAGAAAGTTCTGTCCCTTAAGAAATTTGAAATAAAAACAGGCAAATTTCCTCTTAAACCATAAGCATAGAGCTTCATTAGTACACCGTGTCGCCAGGTCATGTCATAGGCTTTATGGATGTCCAAGAACACCCCTATCATGAATTCTTTATTGGCAAATGCCTCTGCAATACAATGCTCCAAATTCATTAAATGATCTAGTGAACTTCTGTATTTACGGAAGCCACATTGTTGATCATTTAACAAATTCTTCGACTCTAAAACAAAAAGAAGCCTATTGTTAACCATACGTTCCATGACCTTACATAGACAAGAAGTCAACACAATAGGACGAAATGAAGTGGGATTCATAAGACGACCAGCCTCTTTGGGTATCGGTATGACGTGCGCAAAGTGCCATGAGTTTGGGAACGTTCGAGACGCCCAAATCTCATTGTACAATGCTAACATCTTAATCAGGTTGTCCTGATTAAGATGCTGGATCATACCGTACGTGATGGTGTCTGGTCCAGGGCTGGTGTCTTTACAGGATTTAAGGGCAAGGAGCAGTTCATCTAGCGTAAACTCTTGGTTGTACGGGGAGTTTACGTCTTCTGTGGCAAAGTCTAATATCTGTAGCTCAGCCGTGCGTTTATGATGTTGGAAACGCGGGTCATAATTGGCTGAGCTACTTACATGAGAAAAACTCCTGGCGAGGATGTTAGCAACGTCCACGGGCTCGTCATAGGTGGTGTTGTTCACCTGCAAGGTGGTGACAGGGAAGTATGGGCGTTTATTATTTAATAATCTTATAGTGGACCAGACTTTATTTAATGGTGTTGTACGAGTCACCGTGGACACAAAGGACCGCCAGGAGTCACGTTTAGCCCTTCTTATTATTCTCCTTGCCTCAGCCCGTGCCTGTTTGTATGCAATAAAATTTTCCTCAGTGGGCTGACTATCAAAAATCCTGTATCTCCTATTGCGTTTTCTTAATGCTTGTCGGCAATCCGGCGTCCACCAATGTGCTCTATGCTTCGCATGAACTGTAGAAGTTTTGGGAATAGCAGCCTCAGCTGCGTGTAATATGGATTGGGTTATTTTTTCGACCTTAACATCTATGGTCTCCCCAGATATATCTAAATTGGCGATCCTTGAGAAGGATCCCCAATCTGCTTTCTTATAGTTAAATTTTGGAGGTGGAGGGTCTGAAATGATGTCGCGTGTATAAGAAAGACAGATGGGTAAATGATCACTTCCCAAGGAGTCGTCGTAAGGGTCCCATGAGAGATCTTGATGTATACCAGGGAGGCCAAAGATAAGTCAATGGCCGAAAAGTTACCAGTACGATCATCTACACGAGTCGCTCTACCATCGTTCAGAAGACAGAGGTTGGACTGTAGTATTAGGTCGGCTACTTGCTCCCCACGACCATCGATCCTCAAGCTACCCCATTGATAGTGATGGGCGTTAAAATCGCCCAACACTAACTTATTTCCAGGTAGATGTTCCACTAGTGAATTTAAAGCATCACTATCAATGGGGCCATGTGGAGGACAGTACAGAGAGCAAATAGACAGATACGTGTTATTAAATTTTACTCTGCACGCGACAGCTTCCAGAGTAGAATTTAGAATCACTTCCGTTTGTGGGTGTGATTTATGTGTGTATATGGCTACTCCGTGACCTTCATATCTTCTATACGAGTGGTAGTGTTTGAACTGTGGAGGATCAGGGTGATCCTCCAGGCGCGTCTCCTGTAAACAAACAACGTCTGGCCTATGTATAGAAAGCAAGATTGCTATATTGTGTAACTTATTCCCAATACTTCTACAATTCCACTGTAGTATAGTGAAAGCGACGGTTTAAGATTTACGTTGGGGGCCAGTGTGTTTAGGCTTTTTTTGCCGCCCGCCAGAAGGCGAGCGACTACCGGTGGACCTATCCCGGTGCTTGCTTACGGAAACCTCCATATTTTCATCAATTACGAGGTTCCCAGGTTCCACCGAGGAAGAGCTACCCTTCCTCTCCCTCGCTGGGCCAGGAGTAGGAAGAACATGAGGACGTGACTTGGTAAGGGTGGTCATATTACTCTTACAAGAGTTGTCAGGCTTCGTTTTAGGCTTGACTGACTGAGAAGCAGCAGCAGCCTGAGAGTAGGAAGTTGTAACAGGGGTATCAGGTTGAGAAGTGGATTGGACAGGAGGCTGAGATGGAGAGGTAGAATGTGTGACAAGAGGAACCGGTTCAGGGTCAGTCTGTGTCCCAGCAGAGCACATCACGGGACGGGACATCACCGCCGAAGCATAGGACCTATTCGGCGTAGGAGTTGCATGCAACTGCTTCACCTTTTTCCTTGCTTCATAGTAGGAGACACCCTCAGTTGCCTTCACCGTGCAGACCTCTTTCTCCTCCTTCCACTTGGGACAGTCCCTAGAGGAAGTGGAGTGAGCACCCTTACAGTGGAAGCAACAGATAGTCTCTGATGTGCATTGCTCAGCATCGTGACCCTGTGTTGCACATTTGCCACACACTGACTGTGAAGCCCGACAACTCTTAGCAATGTGCCCATATAATTGACACTTCATGCAACGGAGTGGGTTGGGGATATAAGGTCTGACATTAACAATTTCATAGCCAACTTTGACATGTGCTGGGAGTGAAACTTTGCCGAAAGTCAAAACAATGGTGGCCGTCTTCGTCTTTATGCCTTCGGAAAATCTAGTTATAAACCGGGCATCGATGACATCTTGCTGAGCAAGTTCCTCTATGATTTCTTCCTCACTCATCACCATGAGATCCCTGCAAGTGATAACCCCCTTGCAGGAATTCATGGATGTTGGGATCTTGGCCTCGACATCATAGCAGTGGAATTTGCGCAGCTTTAACAAGTCCTTAACTTGGGAGGAATTACATGTCTTAACAAGGAGGTCTCCATTCACAAGT
>NW_027644590.1:0-14985 GCF_032717465.1 Coenobita brevimanus
TTTTCATTTGCATTGCCTGCATCTCTACTTTCTTTATCTCCAACAGGATTTGAGGATCTTTAATTATACTAGAAGCTTCTAGCTCCACTGCAGAGGCTTCGACTACCTCTGTGTCTCCTAAGTGGGTCAGAATTAGTGCTCTTAACTTATCTTTCCTCACATCCTGAGCGAATGGAATTTTAAATGACTTAGCAATGTACTTAAGGTCATCCTTTGATATTTTAGCAGCTTTAAGTTCATCCAAGGAGGGGTTGCCGACAAACTCTAATGCATTAAAGTCAGTCATGGTCTTGAAAGTTCCGCACTCTTAAGTGAAACCTGCTAATGGCCTTATTTCTAAGCAGTGACCAGGAATAACTGGTATAACATGTATACAGTCAACATAGTTATAAGGCAGTAAAGTATAACAAATGATACTAGTAACGTACAGTTGGCTAACTAGCATGGACAAGATTGGCAGTTAAGAATAGTTTAGCAATGAAAAGATATAACTCATGGGATAACAGCCGAATAGTGATGGCTGATTATCAGTAACAAGGGGATACTTATGGACAGACTAGCATTAACCGAGAAAAAGATGGTTAACTACTAGTGGAAAAAGACTAGCATTAACCCGGAACAAGATGGTTAACTACTAGTGACTGATTTTAAAAAATTTTACCTCCCGTTAAATTCTTATAAACCAGTAATTGATAAGCATGAATGAGCTTCTGATACTATAACGCAATAACAAGCCAGGTTATCCAGGAGTGTATCAGCCCACACTAACACACAAGAAAGTCCTGAATAAGTACTCTTTCGAAATAACTGGCTGAAAGAGTTTAAGAATGGTCAGGTTACCACGTAGTATACGTAATTAAAGGCTGTGAACGTCAGTGGTTCACCACAGGTACATGGGTAACAAGATGAGTCTCAAACGGCTGGTGGGAAACAAGTCCTTACAAATGGAACAGCCCAAACAATCACACCTATCCTGCTACATTAACTACCCTTAAGTGGCCACTAAGTAAGGAATTTAAAGTCGATGGAAGCAGGCCTCACCAAGGACTACACATGTGACGTGACCCTGTGAGGCGGAGAGGTTGTATTAGTTATAATAGATAATTACTAAATTACTTAACTAGCTGATTAATTATCAATCCCGGACAGGCCCCCACATGTAACAATCCGCCGAGTAGTTATCTAGTTACAGGGCGGACTCTACATTTGGTGTAAGGTAAAGACACAAGAAACAGAGTGGAACTTAACTATACTTTAATATTAAACCTTACACTACAAAAAGTACCTAACAACATTATGACAAGTAACAAGGTTAATGACAAAGATTAAAGTTATAACACTTAAACAGTAGTTACTGCACAAAGAACAAAAATAGATCAGATAGTTAAGCAAACGGACAAAGGGAAACAGTTACAGGCAAGATATAGAATTATATGATATACAAATAATACAAAATTGATATACACCCTCTTCCACGTCACAAGGTCACCGAGCACTGTTACCGTGAGGGAGGTGAATGGAGCGGTGTAAACCCACTCAGGGAGGAGGAACACTGTCAGCCGTTAATAGTGTGAGTCTGCCTTCCTTTTTTTTTTTTTTTTTTTTTTTTTTTTTTTTTTTTTTTTTTTTTTTTTTTTTTTGCCTATCGACCATCGAGGCCGGAGCCTCTGGTCATTAAGGCCGTGTATATACAGTATATATATATATATGTATATATATTGACACATATATACATATATATACAGTACAAACATATATATATACATACATACACATACACACACACACACACACACACACACTTCCATGCAGATGAACATACACACTTTCATGCACACGTACATATATATATAATAATTTTTATTTTATTATTTTTTTGTAGTTTTATTTTTATTATTTTTATTTATTTTTTATATTTTTAACCTTATATTACTTATAAAAAAAAAAATACCTAATTTAAAGACCCTAAAACTAACCACCTAACAGACAAATCGCTAACCTATACTAAATCCTAAGAGACAAATAACTAGGCCTACACTAATATTCAAAAAGCCTCGACTAAGAGAACACCATCGACTGCAGATATGTAATGCTTTTCTACATTACATACCTGCACTCATCACCTGATGACTGTCAGTCGAGGCACAACCTAATATAGGGGACATCAATATATGAAAGGGAACCAGACGAGTCAGGAACATTTCCATATACGTCAGCTGTCGTCCCTAATTAGAATAACTTAAGCAAGATAATATAATGTATTTACATAATTTATACAAAAATTGAAGAACCTCGCCCAGCAGACTACCATCGACTGCAAGTGCCCAATACCTTCCTATATTGCACACTTGCACTCATCAGCTGGTGACTGTCAGGCAAGGAACTTGGCTTAATGTAGGGGACATCTATATTAGAAATAGATCGGTGGGAGGAGGAACTATTTAAAATATGTCAACTGTCAACCCTAATTAATATTACAATATATACATATTTACTGTTCATAAAAACCATAACCACACAGTAAAAAAGTCACATCACTCTGATCAGTCCGGTCTCTCTCAAGAAAGCCATCAATTTACCAGTCATAACAATGTCCCCATCACCCAGGATGGTGGAAAGGGTGAAGGGGACGTCTACTGCGCCGCAGTAATTTATAAGTGAAGCACGTTCATGAATAAATCGCCGACAGCGCAGGATGATATGACTGATAGATAACACCGCATTACAGATGTCACAGTGCGGTGGGAAGCGTCTTTCCATATATGGTTTTATGTGGGTTACAATGGTGGCATTCAGCCGTAGCCGTGCCAACACTTTTTCTTCTAGGCGACTGGGACGGTTGGCAGTGTCCCAGTCGCCCAGGTACGGCTTACAAGTTGGAATATTTAGTCTGGTCCACTGACCTTGCCACAGAAGATTTATTGATTTCTTTCCGAGAGATAGACTCGACCGTAGATCACGAGGAACGTCCCAAGTCTCCTCGAGCTCCACAGCCGACTTTGCAAGTAAGTCAGCCTGCTCATTGCCGTAGATACGACAATGACCAGGCACCCAGATCAGCGTGAATGACTTGTTGCATGAATGCAACTTATTAACGATGCGGCCCTGGATCTCATGAGAGTCCGTAGTACAAGATGCAATTGCCTGAAGGGCTGATTTTGAATCTGAAAATATGACAAATGAGTCATGTCTAGAATTGAGAGCATAGTCTATGGCTTTGTCAATAGCAAAAAGTTCTGAAGTAAACACAGATGTATGAGTCGGCAACCGATACCTGAGGGCACATTCAGTCGACCACACACTTGCACCCACACATTCACTCGACTTGGAGCCGTCGGTGTACAATTGATGGGACCCCAAGTGGCGAACAATGATGTTACGAAACAAGTGGTGGACCTCCGCCTCCGGCGCCTTGGCCTTTGGTGCTGGGAGCCATGTAACATCGACTGTAAAGCCGGGTGGCTCCCAAGGCGCTATATTTTTAAGCACCAACTTGTCACAGTCACTGGGGTCCACATCAAGCTCCTGAGTCAGTAAGTGGAGGCGAGCGGCAAGTGGCCGACGCACCCCCTGCAGAAGGTGGTGGTATTGACGCAGGGGGTACAGGCCACATTGCCGATATTACTTTTTCTTAATGTCCTTATGCCGTAGGACAAGGCCAGGTGGTCACGGCGAATACGGAGGGGAGGCACATTCGCCTCCACTTCCATACGAGCCACACGGGTACACCGTACAGCTCCAAGACACATTCGCAAGCATTTATTCTGTAACACATCCAATCCTTTCAGCGTGGCATCAGATGCCGAGCCATACACCTGTGCGCCATAGTCTAGCTTTGATCGAATAAGGGACTTATACACCATTAATAAAGATTTTCTGTCGGCACCCCAGGTAGTACCCGCTAGGTACTTGAGGACATTTAACGGTTTATCACAACGAGCAAGCAAAGTATTAACGTGAAGTTTAAAATTCATTCTACGATCAAAATATATTCCTAAAAATTTTACAGAATTTTGAAAAAGGTACCGCCTGATTATCCAAAGTTAAGCACAAATTAGGTACGTTACGATTAGTGAAAACTATAGCGGCACACTTACGTACGGAAAACTTAAATCCCCACTGCAAGGCCCATTGGTGGACGGAGTCAAGGGCTGCTTGAATCCGCCCAGCCGAAAATTGTGCATTACGGGAAGAGTGCCATATTGCACAATCGTCAGCATAGAGTGAGTATTTAAGATTCCTCGGGATGGGAGCTGATGACAGAATATCATTGATCATAATACTAAATAAGGTAGGACTAAGCACACTTCCCTGCGGCACCCCGTTTTCCTGGATAAATATATCCGATGTTACGTTACGGGGCAATTTGACAGAGAAAGTTCTGTCCCTTAAGAAATTTGAAATAAAAACAGGCAAATTTCCTCTTAAACCATAAGCATAGAGCTTCATTAGTACACCGTGTCGCCAGGTCATGTCATAGGCTTTATGGATGTCCAAGAACACCCCTATCATGAATTCTTTATTGGCAAATGCCTCTGCAATACAATGCTCCAAATTCATTAAATGATCTAGTGAACTTCTGTATTTACGGAAGCCACATTGTTGATCATTTAACAAATTCTTCGACTCTAAAACAAAAAGAAGCCTATTGTTAACCATACGTTCCATGACCTTACATAGACAAGAAGTCAACACAATAGGACGAAATGAAGTGGGATTCATAAGACGACCAGCCTCTTTGGGTATCGGTATGACGTGCGCAAAGTGCCATGAGTTTGGGAACGTTCGAGACGCCCAAATCTCATTGTACAATGCTAACATCTTAATCAGGTTGTCCTGATTAAGATGCTGGATCATACCGTACGTGATGGTGTCTGGTCCAGGGCTGGTGTCTTTACAGGATTTAAGGGCAAGGAGCAGTTCATCTAGCGTAAACTCTTGGTTGTACGGGGGTTTACGTCTTCTGTGGCAAAGTCTAATATCTGTAGCTCAGCCGTGCGTTTATGATGTTGGAAACGCGGGTCATAATTGGCTGAGCTACTTACATGAGAAAAACTCCTGGCGAGGATGTTAGCAACGTCCACGGGCTCGTCATAGGTGGTGTTGTTCACCTGCAAGGTGGTGACAGGGAAGTATGGGCGTTTATTATTTAATAATCTTATAGTGGACCAGACTTTATTTAATGGTGTTGTACGAGTCACCGTGGACACAAAGGACCGCCAGGAGTCACGTTTAGCCCTTCTTATTATTCTCCTTGCCTCAGCCCGTGCCTGTTTGTATGCAATAAAATTTTCCTCAGTGGGCTGACTATCAAAAATCCTGTATCTCCTATTGCGTTTTCTTAATGCTTGTCGGCAATCCGGCGTCCACCAATGTGCTCTATGCTTCGCATGAACTGTAGAAGTTTTGGGAATAGCAGCCTCAGCTGCGTGTAATATGGATTGGGTTATATTTTCGACCTTAACATCTATGGTCTCCCCAGATATATCTAAATTGGCGATCCTTGAGAAGGATCCCCAATCTGCTTTCTTATAGTTAAATTTTGGAGGTGGAGGGTCTGAAATGATGTCGCGTGTATAAGAAAGACAGATGGGTAAATGATCACTTCCCAAGGAGTCGTCGTAAGGGTCCCATGAGAGATCTTGATGTATACCAGGGGAGGCCAAAGATAAGTCAATGGCCGAAAAGTTACCAGTACGATCATCTACACGAGTCGCTCTACCATCGTTCAGAAGACAGAGGTTGGACTGTAGTATTAGGTCGGCTACTTGCTCCCCACGACCATCGATCCTCAAGCTACCCCATTGATAGTGATGGGCGTTAAAATCGCCCAACACTAACTTATTTCCAGGTAGATGTTCCACTAGTGAATTTAAAGCATCACTATCAATGGGGCCATGTGGAGGACAGTACAGAGAGCAAATAGACAGATACGTGTTATTAAATTTTACTCTGCACGCGACAGCTTCCAGAGTAGAATTTAGAATCACTTCCGTTTGTGGGTGTGATTTATGTGTGTATATGGCTACTCCGTGACCTTCATATCTTCTATACGAGTGGTAGTGTTTGAACTGTGGAGGATCAGGGTGATCCTCCAGGCGCGTCTCCTGTAAACAAACAACGTCTGGCCTATGTATAGAAAGCAAGATTGCTATATTGTGTAACTTATTCCCAATACTTCTACAATTCCACTGTAGTATAGTGAAAGCGACGGTTTAAGATTTACGTTGGGGGCCAGTGTGTTTAGGCTTTTTTTGCCGCCCGCCAGAAGGCGAGCGACTACCGGTGGACCTATCCCGGTGCTTGCTTACGGAAACCTCCATATTTTCATCAATTACGAGGTTCCCAGGTTCCACCGAGGAAGAGCTACCCTTCCTCTCCCTCGCTGGGCCAGGAGTAGGAAGAACATGAAGACGTGACTGTTTGGTGAGGGTGGTCATATTACTCTTACAAGAGTTGTCAGGCTTCGTTTTAGGCTTGACTGACTGAGAAGCAGCAGCAGCCTGAGAGTAGGAAGTTGTAACAGGGGTATCAGGTTGAGAAGTGGATTGGACAGGAGGCTGAGATGGAGAGGTAGAATGTGTGACAAGAGGAACCGGTTCAGGGTCAGTCTGTGTCCCAGCAGAGCACATCACGGGACGGGACATCACCGCCGAAGCATAGGACCTATTCGGCGTAGGAGTTGCATGCAACTGCTTCACCTTTTTCCTTGCTTCATAGTAGGAGACACCCTCAGTTGCCTTCACCGTGCAGACCTCTTTCTCCTCCTTCCACTTGGGACAGTCCCTAGAGGAAGTGGAGTGAGCACCCTTACAGTGGAAGCAACAGATAGTCTCTGATGTGCATTGCTCAGCATCGTGACCCTGTGTTGCACATTTGCCACACACTGACTGTGAAGCCCGACAACTCTTAGCAATGTGCCCATATAATTGACACTTCATGCAACGGAGTGGGTTGGGGATATAAGGTCTGACATTAACAATTTCATAGCCAACTTTGACATGTGCTGGGAGTGAAACTTTGCCGAAAGTCAAAACAATGGTGGCCGTCTTCGTCTTTATGCCTTCGGAAAATCTAGTTATAAACCGGGCATCGATGACATCTTGCTGAGCAAGTTCCTCTATGATTTCTTCCTCACTCATCACCATGAGATCCCTGCAAGTGATAACCCCCTTGCAGGAATTCATGGATGTTGGGATCTTGGCCTCGACATCATAGCAGTGGAATTTGCGCAGCTTTAACAAGTCCTTAACTTGGGAGGAATTACATGTCTTAACAAGGAGGTCTCCATTCACAAGTTTTTCACTTGTTCCACCTCCCCAGCACAGCCATCAATAACCTTCTTAATCATGAAGGGATTGAGACTGCTCAAGGGAGTGGAACCTAGAGCATGGATAATTACAAATTCAGCATTTTTAACATTTATGTCAAGAGGCAATCGAGTCTGGGGCCGTTCTGTCTGGGGGCTGTCAGTCCGTTGATCGGTCAGGGGTCGGTCAGGACCACCTCCCCCCCTGAGGGGGGGAGAGGCAGTAGGGGCGTCCTCCATAGTACCACTCCCCCCTAGCGGGGGAAGTGGGAAGAAGGAGAGAAAACAAGCAAAGGACAAACAGCCGGGGACCACACACCTAAGTCTGAGGTTGCCCTCTCAAACCACTCCAGGGAGGCCCGACCGTGTTTCTTCACGCCCCAGAGCGATCAGTGGGGGGGACCCTCCGTGGGCGATAAGCAAAGGTAAACTCAGTTTATTTGAACAGACACCTACTGTTCAAGACTAACAGGGAGGGGAGGTAACTGAGTACTAGCTAAACCTAAACGTCACCAGAAGGGTGAAAAAAAAAGAAGCTAATGCCGGTAAGGCAGCCCTGAATACTAGAGAAGAGCGCAGCGAAAAACACGTCTACACTCTCCACGACCATGCATCAAAGTCCTCTGCCTTCTCTTTTTTTTTTTTTTTTTTTTTTTTTTTTTTTTTTTTTTTTCGGCCTATCAACCATTGGGGACGAAGCCCCTGGTTATTAAGGCCATTTATATATATATATATATGTATATACATTTAAACATATATACATATATATACAAACATATATATATACATACACACACACACACACACACACACACACACACAAACACACACACACACACTTCCATGCATACATACAGACACATTTTCATGCAAACGTACATATATATATAATAATTTTAATCTTATTTAATTTTTTTTTTTTGTATTTTTATTTTTTTTAATTTTTTCTTGGTTTTATATTTTTTATACCTTATAATATAAAGACAAACTAATCTAAAGACCCTAAAACTAATCACCTAACAGACAAATCGCTAACCTATACTAAATCCTACAGAGACAAATAACTAGCCCTACACTAATGGTAAAAATACCTCGACTAACAGAACACCATCGACTACAGATATGTAATGCCTTTCTACATTACATACCTGCACTCATCACCTGGTAACTGTCAGTCGAGGCACAACCTAATATAGGGGACATCAATATATGAAAGGGAACCAGACGAGTCAGGAACATTTCCATATACGTCAGCTGTCGTCCCTAATTAGAATAACTTAAGCAAGATAATATAATGTATTTACATAATTTGTACAGAAAGTGAAGAACCTCGCCCAGCAGACCACCATCGACTGCAAGTGCCCAATACCTTCCTATATTGCACACTTGCACTCATCAGCTGGTGACTGTCAGGCGAGGAACTTGGCTTAATGTAGGGGACATCAATATTAGAAATAGATCGGTGGGAGGAGGAACTATTTAAAATATGTCAACTGTCAACCCTAATTAATATTACAATATATACATATTTACTCTTCATAAAAACCATAACCACACAGTAAAAAAGTCACATCACTCTGATCAGTCCGGTCTCTCTCAAGAAAGCCATCAATTTATCAGTCATAACAATGTCCCCATCACCCAGGATGGTGGAAAGGGTGAAGGGGACGTCTACTGCGCCGCAGTAATTTATAAGTGAAGCACGTTCACGAATAAATCGCCGACAGCGCAGGATGATATGACTGATAGATAACACCGCATTACAGATGTTACAGTGCGGTGGGAAGCGTCTTTCCATATATGGTTTTATGTGGGTTAAAATGGTGGCATTAAGCCGCAACCGTGCCAACACTTTTTCTTCTAGGCGACTGGGACGGTTGGCAGTGTCCCAGTCGCCCAGGTACGGCTTACAAGTTGGAATATTTAGTCTGGTCCACTGACCTTGCCACAGAAGATTTATTGATTTCTTTCCGAGAGAGAGACTCGACCGTAGATCACGAGGAACGTCCCAAGTCTCCTCGAGTTCTACAGCCGACTTTGCAAGTAAGTCAGCCTGCTCATTGCCGTAGATACGACAATGACCAGGCACCCAGATCAGCGTGAATGACTTGTTGCATGAATGCAACTTATTAACGATGCGGCCCTGGATCTCATGAGAGTCCGTAGTACAAGATGCAATTGCCTGAAGGGCTGATTTTGAATCTGAAAAAATGACAAATGAGTCATGCCTAGAATTGAGAGCATAGTCTATGGCTTTGTCAATAGCAAAGAGTTCTGAAGTAAACACAGATGTATGAGTCGGCAACCGATACCTGAGGGCACATTCAGTCGACCACACACTTGCACCCACACATTCACTCGACTTGGAGCCGTCGGTGTACAATTGATGGGACCCCAAGTGACGAACAATGATGTTACGAAACAAGTGGTGGACCTCCGCCTCCGGCGCCTTGGCCTTTGGTGCTGGGAGCCATGATACATCCACTGTAAAGCTGGGTGGCTCCCAAGGCGCTATATTTTTTAGCACCAACTTGTCACAGTCACTGGGGTCGACACCAAGCTCCTGAGTCAGTAAGTGGAGGCGAGCGGCAAGTGGCCGACGCACCCCCCGCAGAAGGTGGTGGTATTGACGCAGGGGGGTACAGGCCACATTGCCGATATTGCTTTTCCTTAATGTTCGTAGTCCATACGAAAATGCCAGGTGGTCACGGCGAATACGGAGGGGAGGCACATTCGCCTCCACTTCCATACGAGCTACACGGGTACACCGGACAGCTCCAAGACACATTCGCAAGCATTTATTCTGTAACACATCCAATCCTTTCAGCGTGGCATCAGATGCAGAGCCATACACCTGTGCGCCATAGTCTAGCTTTGATCGAATAAGGGACTTATACACCATTAATAAAGATTTTCTGTCGGCACCCCAGGTAGTACCCGCTAGGTACTTGAGGACATTTAACGGTTTATCACAACGAGCAAGCAAAGTATTAACGTGAAGTTTAAAATTCATTCTACGATCAAAATATATTCCTAAAAATTTTACAGAATTTTGAAAAGGTACCGCCTGATTATCCAAAGTTAGGCACAAATTAGGTACGTTACGATTAGTGAAAACTATAGCGGCACACTTACGGACGGAAAACTTAAATCCCCACTGCAAGGCCCATTGGTGGACGGAGTCAAGGGCTGCTTGAATCCGCCCAGCCGAAAATTGTGCATTACGGGAAGAGTGCCATATTGCACAATCGTCAGCATAGAGTGAGTATTTAAGATTCCTCGGGATGGGAGCTGATGACAGAATATCATTGATCATAATACTAAATAAGGTAGGACTAAGCACACTTCCCTGCGGCACCCCGTTTTCCTGGATAAATATATCCGATGTTACGTTACGGGGCAATTTGACAGAGAAAGTTCTGTCCCTTAAGAAATTTGAAATAAAAACAGGCAAATTTCCTCTTAAACCATAAGCATAGAGCTTCATTAGTACACCGTGTCGCCAGGTCATGTCATAGGCTTTATGGATGTCCAAGAACACCCCTATCATGAATTCTTTATTGGCAAATGCCTCTGCAATACAATGCTCCAAATTCATTAAATGATCTAGTGAACTTCTGTATTTACGGAAGCCACATTGTTGATCATTTAACAAATTCTTCGACTCTAAAACAAAAGAAGCCTATTGTTAACCATACGTTCCATGACCTTACATAGACAAGAAGTCAACACAATAGGACGAAATGAAGTGGGATTCATAAGACGACCAGCCTCTTTGGGTATCGGTATGACGTGCGCAAAGTGCCATGAGTTTGGGAACGTTCGAGACGCCCAAATCTCATTGTACAATGCTAACATCTTAATCAGGTTGTCCTGATTAAGATGCTGGATCATACCGTACGTGATGGTGTCTGGTCCAGGGCTGGTGTCTTTACAGGATTTAAGGGCAAGGAGCAGTTCATCTAGCGTAAACTCTTGGTTGTACGGGGAGTTTACGTCTTCTGTGGCAAAGTCTAATATCTGTAGCTCAGCCGTGCGTTTATGATGTTGGAAACGCGGGTCATAATTGGCTGAGCTACTTACATGAGAAAAACTCCTGGCGAGGATGTTAGCAACGTCCACGGGCTCGTCATAGGTGGTGTTGTTCACCTGCAAGGTGGTGACAGGGAAGTATGGGCGTTTATTATTTAATAATCTTATAGTGGACCAGACTTTATTTAATGGTGTTGTACGAGTCACCGTGGACACAAAGGACCGCCAGGAGTCACGTTTAGCCCTTCTTATTATTCTCCTTGCCTCAGCCCGTGCCTGTTTGTATGCAATAAAATTTTCCTCAGTGGGCTGACTATCAAAAATCCTGTATCTCCTATTGCGTTTTCTTAATGCTTGTCGGCAATCCGGCGTCCACCAATGTGCTCTATGCTTCGCATGAACTGTAGAAGTTTTGGGAATAGCAGCCTCAGCTGCGTGTAATATGGATTGGGTTATTTTTTCGACCTTAACATCTATGGTCTCCCCAGATATATCTAAATTGGCGATCCTTGAGAAGGATCCCCAATCTGCTTTCTTATAGTTAAATTTTGGAGGTGGAGGGTCTGAAATGATGTCGCGTGTATAAGAAAGACAGATGGGTAAATGATCACTTCCCAAGGAGTCGTCGTAAGGGTCCCATGAGAGATCTTGATGTATACCAGGGAGGCCAAAGATAAGTCAATGGCCGAAAAGTTACCAGTACGATCATCTACACGAGTCGCTCTACCATCGTTCAGAAGACAGAGGTTGGACTGTAGTATTAGGTCGGCTACTTGCTCCCCACGACCATCGATCCTCAAGCTACCCCATTGATAGTGATGGGCGTTAAAATCGCCCAACACTAACTTATTTCCAGGTAGATGTTCCACTAGTGAATTTAAAGCATCACTATCAATGGGGCCATGTGGAGGACAGTACAGAGAGCAAATAGACAGATACGTGTTATTAAATTTTACTCTGCACGCGACAGCTTCCAGAGTAGAATTTAGAATCACTTCCGTTTGTGGGTGTGATTTATGTGTGTATATGGCTACTCCGTGACCTTCATATCTTCTATACGAGTGGTAGTGTTTGAACTGTGGAGGATCAGGGTGATCCTCCAGGTGCATCTCCTGTAAACAAACAACGTCTGGCCTATGTATAGAAAGCAAGATTGCTATATTGTGTAACTTATTCCCAATACTTCTACAATTCCACTGTAGTATAGTGAAAGCGACGGTTTAAGATTTACGTTGGGGGCCAGTGTGTTTAGGCTTTTTGCCGCCCGCCAGAAGGCGAGCGACTACCGGTGGACCTATCCCGGTGCTTGCTTACGGAAACCTCCATATTTTCATCAATTACGAGGTTCCCAGGTTCCACCGAGGAAGAGCTACCCTTCCTCTCCCTCGCTGGGCCAGGAGTAGGAAGAACATGAGGACGTGACTTGGTAAGGGTGGTCATATTACTCTTACAAGAGTTGTCAGGCTTCGTTTTAGGCTTGACTGACTGAGAAGCAGCAGCAGCCTGAGAGTAGGAAGTTGTAACAGGGGTATCAGGTTGAGAAGTGGATTGGACAGGAGGCTGAGATGGAGAGGTAGAATGTGTGACAAGAGGAACCGGTTCAGGGTCAGTCTGTGTCCCAGCAGAGCACATCACGGGACGGGACATCACCGCCGAAGCATAGGACCTATTCGGCGTAGGAGTTGCATGCAACTGCTTCACCTTTTTCCTTGCTTCATAGTAGGAGACACCCTCAGTTGCCTTCACCGTGCAGACCTCTTTCTCCTCCTTCCACTTGGGACAGTCCCTAGAGGAAGTGGAGTGAGCACCCTTACAGTGGAAGCAACAGATAGTCTCTGATGTGCATTGCTCAGCATCGTGACCCTGTGTTGCACATTTGCCACACACTGACTGTGAAGCCCGACAACTCTTAGCAATGTGCCCATATAATTGACACTTCATGCAACGGAGTGGGTTGGGGATATAAGGTCTGACATTAACAATTTCATAGCCAACTTTGACATGTGCTGGGAGTGAAACTTTGCCGAAAGTCAAAACAATGGTGGCCGTCTTCGTCTTTATGCCTTCGGAAAATCTAGTTATAAACCGGGCATCGATGACATCTTGCTGAGCAAGTTCCTCTATGATTTCTTCCTCACTCATCACCATGAGATCCCTGCAAGTGATAACCCCTTGCAGGAATTCATGGATGTTGGGATCTTGGCCTCGACATCATAGCAGTGGAATTTGCGCAGCTTTAACAAGTCCTTAACTTGGGAGGAATTACATGTCTTAACAAGGAGGTCTCCATTCACAAGTTTTTTCACTTGTTCCACCTCCCCAGCACAGCCATCAATAACCTTCTTAATCATGAAGGGATTGAGACTGCTCAAGGGAGTGGAACCTAGAGCATGGATAATTACAAATTCAGCATTTTTAACATTTATGTCAAGAGGCAATCGAGTCTGGGGCCGTTCTGTCTGGGGGCTGTCAGTCCGTTGATCGGTCAGGGGTCGGTCAGGACCACCTCCCCCCGAGGGGGGGAGAGGCAGTAGGGGCGTCCTCCATAGTACCACTCCCCCCTAGCGGGGGAAGTGGGAAGAAGGAGAGAAAACAAGCAAAGGACAAACAGCCGGGGACCACACACCTAAGTCTGAGGTTGCCCTCTCAAACCACTCCAGGGAGGCCCGACCGTGTTTCTTCACGCCCCAGAGCGATCAGTGGGGGGGACCCTCCGTGGGCGATAAGCAAAGGTAAACTCAGTTTATTTGAACAGACACCTACTGTTCAAGACTAACAGGGAGGGGAGGTAACTGAGTACTAGCTAAACCTAAACGTCACCAGAAGGGTGAAAAAAAAAGAAGCTAATGCCGGTAAGGCAGCCCTGAATACTAGAGAAGAGCGCAGCGAAAAACACGTCTACACTCTCCACGACCATGCATCAAAGTCCCCCCGGCCTTCTCTTTTTTTTTTTTTTTTTTTTTTTTTTTTTTTTTTTCGGCCTATCAACCATTGGGGACGAAGCCCCTGGTTATTAAGGCCATTTATATATATATATATGTATATACATTTAAACATATATACATATATATACAAACATATATATATACATACACACACACACACACACACACACACACACACAAACACACACACACACACTTCCATGCATACATACAGACACATTTTCATGCAAACGTACATATATATATAATAATTTTAATCTTATTTAATTTTTTTTTTTTTTTGTATTTTTATTTTTTTTAATTTTTTCTTGGTTTTATATTTTTTATACCTTATAATATAAAGACAAACTAATCTAAAGACCCTAAAACTAATCACCTAACAGACAAATCGCTAACCTATACTAAATCCTACAGAGACAAATAACTAGCCCTACACTAATGGTAAAAAATACCTCGACTAACAGAACACCATCGACTACAGATATGTAATGCCTTTCTACATTACATACCTGCACTCATCACCTGGTAACTGTCAGTCGAGGCACAACCTAATATAGGGGACATCAATATATGAAAGGGAACCAGACGAGTCAGGAACATTTCCATATACGTCAGCTGTCGTCCCTAATTAGAATAACTTAAGCAAGATAATATAATGTATTTACATAATTTGTACAGAAAGTGAAGAACCTCGCCCAG
>NW_027644591.1:0-4995 GCF_032717465.1 Coenobita brevimanus
GGGAACTCGTGATATGGGCTTTCATTTGGCAAAAAGACCTTTGGCTCTGAGTGACCCTGAAAGGTCAAACTCAGGGTCATGGGTAATCAGGGGGCTATAACTCAAAACTGGTTGCAGATAGATATTTAATATTATCAACACATGGAAAGTCCAATGTGGGCTTATAATTGGTACCATGACATTTGACTTTAAGAGACACTGAAAGGTCAAACTCAAGGTCACGATTATTCAGGGGGCTACATCTCGAAACTGGTTGAAGATAGGGAGATATTTACTATTAGCAACATGTAAGAAATCTCTTATTGGCTTTCATTTGGCACCGTGACCTTTGACCTTGAGCGACCTTGAAAGGTGAAATGCAAGATCACGGATTTTCAGAGGACAATTACTTGAAAAAGGTTGAAAGTAAAATAACTACTGTCGTGCAAGATTTGTTGTGTCTGGCATCACTTTTTTTGGGGGGAGGGGGACGAGATCCAGAAGCCTGGCATTCCAAGACCGTTCGATATTGAGACATGGAATTTTCAGGTATGATGTATCTTGGTTGCAAGCTTCTTTTGGCAATTTCTTTTCCCTAACACTAGCGCCCTCTATGCTTTTTTTTTCTTCAGTTTTTGCTCTCCTTCGCAACTACAACTACGGAATCGATAGCTTTGCAAATATTCCAGTATGTAGTTGTCAACATACACTGGTGCACCCGGGTAGCCTATTGATACTGAGATCCAACAAAAACTTTCTGAGATATTGAGGAAAATCGAAATGGCCGCCTCATGCTCAAAAGTACTAAATCAGAAAGTATGTGGCCGATTTTGACTGAACTCGGTGGAAATGTAGTAGGTCATGAGTGAATAGGATTTGCTTAATAAAAATGACCTTGACCTTGATCTTAAGGTCACAGATCAAAATCCGTAAAAAAAATCTGGGTCATACCAAAAGACTGTACACCATGATATCTGATGTACAAATGTGGATTTTATTTATTTTATTTTTTTTGCCATTCTAATCTGGAATGTGGCATTATCACCAAAAGTGGGAAGTTCTTTGAATTATTATTATTATTATTATTATTATTATTATTATTGTTGTTGTTCTTGTTGATGTTGTTATTATTATTATTATTATTATTATTATTATTATTATTATGGTTCGTGGGGACGCTCACCATCCACTCAATCGATGTAGTTCTGCTCTCGCGTGCCTGCCCGTTCCTCTCTTTCTTCTTTCCATCCTTCCTCTTCTGTCTTTCTTTCCTTTAGTCTTCCCTCTTCCTTCAGTCTAGGGGTGATTCTACATTGGGTGACAAGCCAAATGGTTTCCTGTACACCAGGAAACCATTTACTAAGCCGGTTGGTAACCATATAACCAAATTATGGCACCTGGTGATTTAATAGGCAATTAACACGCTCCAATCGGATTTAGCCGGTGCAGGTTTATATCCAAGGAGTGGTTGGGGTTTACTGCTCAAGTATTGCCACTAAGGGAAGTGAGGCTGGTCACTCATCTTAAACGTCAGGAACAATTTGCCTAGCCCTGGGCTCCTACGTTACTCATGTGGCAACAATGGATTAGATGACGAATGAATGAATTATTATTATTATTATTGTTATTATTATTATTACTATTATTATTATTATGATGATGATGATGATGATGATGATAATGATGATGATGATAATCATGATGATGATGATTAAGTTATTGTCATTATTATTATTATTATTATTATTATTATTATTATTTTATTATATTATTACACCTTTTTAATATTTTCTCTCTCCTTTCTTTCGAGAGCGACTAGATTTTATTACATTTTTTTTTCCTCTAGTTGTAAAGATATTTACTGAAAGGCAAAGGAGCAGTAGGTTAAGTGGCGTGCCTGGGGGAATACGCAGGAAAAAGGTGAGGGTCCTTTTCCTGGAGTGCATTGAGGGTACTGGGAGAATCTGAGAACTGGAAGGAACTGGGAATAAGCGAAGGATGTGACTGTCAAATGTTACAGTAGTAGTTGTAGCTGTAGTAGTAGTAGTAGTAGTAGTAATAGTAGTAGTTGTTGTTGTTGTTGTGTTTGTTGTTGTTGTTGATGCAGTAATATTAGTAGATGTTGTTGTTGTTGCTGTTGTTGATGATGTAGTAGTATTAGTAGGTGTTGTTGTTGCAGGTTCATCTGAAATGTGAACATAGTGAACTGAAGGCTTACATAGCTCTTCTGCAGTCCAATATCCTCTGTTTGAGGTACGATGAGGTTGTTCAGGGACGTTTATACAACAGGGCAGTGGAGCCGCACGGTTATGTCTGGGCAACCACATGAAGGCATCCCTCTCAAGCAGATTGTGGGTGTGTAGTAAAGCATTATAATTTTGTACGGAACTGTAGGGTAGTGATGGAAAGGACTGAGAGTACTGAAGAAGCCTGAGAACTATCTGGATTGGACTGGAAGATGTATTGAAAACGTATAGAAGAGCTGGAAGGGCCCAGAGTCTTATACTGGAGAGGTAGACTAGCTGGAACTACCGAGAAACTACGCTGGAAAAAAGGAATGCACCGGGCCTGCTGGAAAAATCTGACTATTGGAAGGAACTGGGCATATGAAAAATATGTGAGAGTATCAACAGAGTGTGGGAGGGGTATACTGTTCACCTTAACTTGTCCAGATTTTCGTCCCATTGCAGTTTATTTCAGGCGCCTCATTGGCTGGAAAAAAGACCACAGTGGAACTCTGTATTATCTCCCAAACACTTTGTGACTAGCATTGTATTCTAATGTTGATATACTACTACATCTCACCAATTAAGGCAGAGTTGTGCCAAGTACATGAAAAGTTAGAATAGAGTTAAACATTCTTCTGGAACTGCCTAGAAGTACTGGAAAGGTCTTGTAGTACTGAAGAGCTTTAGAAATTCACGATACTGGCTTGGGAGGTGTACTGGAAAAATAATAGTAGATCGCTGGAACTTTATACTGGAAGGTAAAAGAACACTTAGTTAGGCTGAGTGACTAGGTGCATGTCACGGGGTTTTTATAATAACACAGCAATTTTAAAATAAATGGTTAAATATTATTTAAAATGATAACAATATTCAATAATATTGAAGAGCAGAGACAATGATTGTCTTGCTACATCAAGCAACGATTACTTTACGCTGACTTGCTAAGATTCTCTAAGAACGAGAATTTATAAACTTTCTCAACAGTACACAGCAGAGACTAATTACTCACAATTGCTGAATTACTGTACTGTTAGCCTCTGGAGAAAGTTACATCACCCCTGACAATAAATAACTAATACTAATAATAATAACATCAGGTTCTTGCCGATGCTTAACTCCCAGGTGGCACAACGGATATTAAGTTAATACAACAAGACTGGTCTAAGTACCAGTTATGAAAGCAAACGTTTATGCAAGCTAGGAGCTATATGGAAAATAAGCTTAATTATGGAGAAATGAAACAAGATTTTACTTTACATTAAGCTCAAGAAAGGAACTGTTAAATTTATTAATTACAAAAAATAAATTTAACGTTACAATTCAAATCAAATTAAATGAGACGCACTCACTCACTCTCACCAAAGCTAAATACTTACGCCTAGGAAAAACACCTTAACTAAACTCTTAAAACTAGGAAATACACAAAGGAAATACCAGTCGATGAATACTATGTATCACCCAAGCTGAACTAGGATGGAAGTACTGGGATTAACTGTACTAGTGGAGCTTGGGTGCTAGCTGACCTCTCCACTTCTGAGCACAGAACCTTTCTCCGTCACAGCAAACACCAGACTGAGTAAGTCGTGGGAACAAAAGCAGAGCACTCGGCCGCATTTTTTAACGGTCGAATGAGCAGGGGCGAACAATAAAAAACAATAGTATCGCTCAGTACAGCACTCAGTGACGTGCACTAATCGGTCACCTTTTGAAAACGGTGACGAATGTTTTGAAAAGTATACTCCGAAATGGAGGGAGAAACGGTTAGCTGAGCGATACACAGTGAGTCTTCCACTAATAGTTCGTGGCTTCTCACAAAAGGAAAATGTCGCGAACTGATTCGTGACATTACGCCCTTACAAAGTTAAATTTTTTCCTTATGGGAAAAAATTTGTGGATATATATATATATATGTACACATCCTAAGTCATTCGCACAAGATTCACTCTGTGGTGTGTGAGCTATCCTGCTACAGGAGAAAGTCGCAGTCGCCAGTGAGCGAAAAACCTCGTATTTACGTTAATAGAAACAAGCTTGAGGGAAAAACTCCGTGACGACTGTGAAAATCCTGTACTCAGGTCAAACTGAGCGAAAGTTCGCTACATTTACATTAACAACTAATTGTTATGTAGTGTAGTGTATGTAATACACGGTGTAGGTGTGACAGTTGTAGTGTAACTGTACCTACGTGTAAAATGACACAGTAATACAAATTTATAGTAAAATAATGATGACGAGGCAGAAGAGAAGGGCGGCAGCATGCAACAGGAACGGCCAGCTGATCTGCACGGCAATGCTGCACCCACCAGCTACACCTGCAAAAGGAATTAAGGTGGAGCATCAAAACTGTTATTTCTGTCTCTCTCTCTCTCTCTGCCTAGCAATCAGTACTTATGTCATTATTAACCAGGAAACGTAATTCTTGAATTCACAAATTGCTTAGAACCCTTATAGCTTACTGGTTAACGCTTATTAACTAGGAAATGTGCCAATTCTTGAATTACTCAAATCTCTTAGAACGGGCAGTTTACTAGTTAACCTAACATTATTAACCAGGAAACGTGCCAGTTCTTGAATTCACAAATTGCTTAGAACGGGCGGTTTACTGGTTAACCTAACTCTACACTTACGAGTAATACAGGAAGCTGAAAATCGCTACGCAATCTCGGGCAGGTCACGTTTTAACACCCACCGTGGGTGTGAACACTCATGTGGGTAATGTGCATTCTCCGGGAATCCTCAGAGAGGCCCACAGCTCGAGACATTCCACAAGGTAATTCATACACAGCCT